>NC_089856.1:22325413-22511597 GCF_036373705.1 Amia ocellicauda | reverse complement strand
AATACTTTTTTCCCTCACTGTATATATATATATATATATATATATATATATATATATATATATATATAGAGAGAGAGAGAGAGAGAGAGAGAGAGAGAGAGAGAGAGTTAGGTTCATACATATTTGGACAGTGACACAGTTGTCATCATTTTGGCTCTGTATGCCACCACAATGGAAAGGAAACAATCGATATGTGCTTTAACTGTAGAATTTAATCTGTAATTTGAGCGTAGTTACATCCAAATTGGGTGAACGGTGTAGGAATTACACCCATTTTTATATATGGTTCCCCCAATTTTAGGGGCAAAAGTATTTGGATAGACAAACATCATCATGAATTAAATTGTGAGTTTCAATATTTGGTTGCAAATTATTTTGCAGTCAATGACTGCCTGAAGTCTGGAACCCATAGACATCACCAGATGCTGGGTCTCTTCCCTGGTGATGCTCTGTCAGGCCTGTACTGCAGCTGTCTTTAGTTCCTGCTTGTTCATGGTGGCATACAGAGCCAAACATATGACAATTGTGTCTCTGTCCAAATATGAATGGACCTAACTGTATATATATATACACACTGATCAGCCATAACATTATGACCACTGACAGGTGAAGTGAATAACACTGATAATCTCGTTATCATGGCACCTGTCAGTGGGTGGGATATATTAGGCAGCAAGTGAACATTTTGTCCTCAAAGTTGATGTGTTAGAAGCAGGAAAAATGGGCAAGCGTAAGGATCTGAGTGACTTTGACAAGGGCCAAATTGTGATGGCTAGACGACTGGGTCAGAGCATTTCCAAAACTGCAGCTCTTGTGGAGTGTTCCCAGTCTGCAGTGGTCAGTACCTATCAAAAGTGGTCCAAGGAAGGAAAAGTGGTGAACTGGTGACAGGGTCATGGGCGGCCAAAGGTTCACTGATGCACATGGGGAAGGTGTCAGAACACACAGTGCATCGCAGTTTGTTGCGTATGGAGCTGCGTAGCCGCAGACCAGTCAGGGTGCCCATGCTGACCCCTGTCCACTGCCAAAACCGCCTACAATGGGCACATGAGCATCAGAACTGGACCACGGAGCAATGGAGGAAGGTGGCCTGGTCTGATGAATCACGAGATCAAGGTGTTGACTTGGCCTCCAAATTCCCCAGATCTCAATCCAATCGAGCATCTGTGGGATGTGCTGGACAAACAAGTCCAATCCATGGAGCCCCACATCACAAATTACAGGACTTAAAGGATCTGCTGCTAAAGTCTTGGTGCCAGATATCACAGCACACCTTCAGAGGTCTAGTGGAGTCCATGCCTCCCTCAGTCTGTCAGAGTATTCCCTTCAAACCTGGAATAAGTCTGGTTGCTCACCTCTGAACTGCCTCTAGAGAAGCAATTTCTTTCTTGAAATGTGGTGCCTAGAACTGTACACAGTATTTCAGATGAGGTATAACTAGTGCATTGTATATTCTTAACATTACTTACCTCGTTTTAAATTCTACATTTCTGACAATATACCCTAGCATTTTGTTTGTCTTTTTTATTGCTTCTCCACATTGTTTGGATGGTGAAAGTGATGAGTCCACAAAGACTCTTAGGTCTTTATCATGCATTACTTCTTCCAGTTCTATTCCTCACATAGTGTAATTATAATGGACATTTTTGTTACCTGCATGTAATACCTTGCACTTGTCCACATTGAATTTCATCTGCCAGGTGTCACAACTGAATATTACCTAAGTCCCTTTGAATACCCTGTGCTGCTCTGCTGAGCCACCTATTTTAGTATCATCTGCAAATTTGCTAATTATCACAGAGTCCAGATCATTAATATAGATTAGAAAAAGCACAGACCCTAATACTGATCCCTGTGTAACTCCACTAACAACCTCACTCCATTTAGAATCAACTCCTCTAATCAACACCCTCTGTTTCCTATACATCAACCAGTTCATAATCCATCTACTTACATTACCCTGAATACCTACAGCTTCCAATTTGAGGATCAGTCTTTGGTGTGGAAACTTATCAAAAGCTTTCTGAAAATCTAAGTATATCATAGCATATGCATTCACGTGATCTACAGCTGCAGTTGCATGTTCAAAAGACTATTAAATTAGTAGGAGATGATCTGCCTCATCTAACCCATGTTGATTATCACCAGGAATATGTATTTAATTTGAAGCTCCTCTATTTTCTATCTAATATTTATTTTCCAAAATATTACAAGTAATGCAGGTAGGACTGATTGGTCTGTAATTTCACGGCTCAGTTTTGTCCCCTTTCTTGTGGATTGGTATAACATTTGCAGTTTTCCAATAAGCTGGCACATCCCCTGTTCTGTACAATTGGAAATATACCATCTGGCCCAGATGATTTGTTTGCTTTTAATTCTGCTAATCCCTTTAGTACCTCCTCCTCATTTATCCTGATCTCTCTTAGTTTGACTGGACTGGTTGTTTTTTTTGTAAAAACCTCTGTGAAATACTCATTAAGAACATTTGCCACATCTTGTTCATTTTCTAAGATACTTCAATGTTTAGCTTTTAGCTGATTCACTTCCTCCTTTATTGACCTCTTGCTGTTATAGTAAGAAAAAAGTTATTTGCAGTAGTAAGAAAAAAGTTATTTGCAGTAGTGATCTGTAGGTAAAAAAAAACATCTACATACTTTATACACATCTGCTGCTCATTTATGAACTAGAGGTGGGAGATAAAGTTATACTGTGCCAAGAAATGCAATATAACAGAGGTAACATCCTGACCCCCATCCAGACCCCCCCACCCACACACACACAAACACACACACACCACATCCTTGGCATTACAAGTGCAGAATTCACAATCTGTCACAAGCTTCTGTCCTTCTCTATTATTTTACACAATGTTTCTCTCTGGATGGAGATGAGGCTTCTGATGCACAGCCCTGCAGGGAGTGAGCCTCCAGGGACCTGGTGCCCTTGGAGTCAGAGATTACCCACAAGCCAGTATGAACACAGGCCAGTGTCGAGTTGCTGAACATCAATCATGATTTTCAATGCATCACAGCCTCTTGTGTGCACACAGCCTCTCAACGATTGGAGCCTAGATTTATTAAGAGTGCTGCCAGATTTCTAAAAATTTCAGCACTAAATCTGCAGCTACACTCCTGCCAGCTCTCCAGGTAAACACACCACTGCTCTTTCATAACTATGCATTAAAAGCACCAAAGCTAAGCTAAATTTGCCTTCATCCAGTGGTTTTAATACTGAACCATGCCAGGATCTTACTAACTAAGAGATGCACACATTGTTACTGCCTAGATCAATCTTGTGCAGCACACCTGCTACTGTATTTGTGATTGCACGTGCAAAATGTTTTTCATTGACACTTCTTAAAAACACTCCAAAAGGAAAACGTTACAAGAAGAAAGCACAAACGAAAACACCAGTATTTACAAAGCTGCTCTGCTATACCAGTTTGCTAAAACAATGGAGAAAGAATAGAGCACTAACCATATTTTCCACCTGTCTTTAAAATGCTAACTTGCTAACAAGAGTGCTTCCAATGTATTTCTCATGTAGATTTTGTTGACAGCTTTGCTCCCAGTCCCATGCAGCTCTTCGTCTCTCACCTTTCCACTTCTGTTTCTCCAGTCAAGCCATTGAATGTGCATTCAGTAGAGTAGGTGTTTCTAAGAGGAATTATTAATATGTATTATATTATTTTGGGGGTCTAAGGGGGCAGATCCTGCCTTCAGGAATTCACTGAATTCTTCCAGTTACAGAAAAGGTCCACCCTGTGATCATTAGTCACCACATGTGAAACAAAGCACGAGCAAAAACTTGCTTTAGGTTTTGACTGATTTTTACCAAGATTTTAGTTATGTGATTATTATTATTATTATTATTATTATTATTATTATTATTATTATTATTATTATTATTATTATTATATACATACAGTGAAGGAAATAAGTATTTGATCCCCTGCTGATTTTGTACATTTGCCCACTGACAAAGAAATGATCAGTCTATAATTGTAATGGTAGGTGTATTTTAACAGTGAGAGACAGAATAACAACAAAAAAATCCAGAAAAACGCATTTCAAAAAGGTTATAAATTGATTTGCATGTTAATGAGGGAAATAAGTATTTGATCCCCTATCAATCAGCAAGATTTCTGGCTCCCAGGTGTCTTTTATACAGGTAACGAGCTGAGATTAGGAGCACTCTCTTAAAGGGAGTGCTCCTAATCTCAGCTCGTTACCTGTATAAAAGACACCTCTCCACAGAAGCAATCAATCAATCAGATTCCAAACTCTTCATCATGGCCAAGACCAAAGAACTGTCCAAGGATGTCAGGGACAAGATTGTAGACCTACACAAGGCTGGAATGGGCTACAAGACCATCGCCAAGCAGCTTGGTGAGAAGGTGACAACAGTTGGTGCGATTATTCGCAAATGGAAGAAACACAAAATAACTGTCAGTCTCCCTCGGTCTGGGGCTCCATGCAAGATCTCACCTCGTGGAGTTTCAATGATCATAAGAACGGTGAGGAATCAGCCCAGAACTACACGGGAGGATCTTGTTAATGATCTCAAGGCAGCTGGGACCATAGTCACCAAGAAAACAATTGGTAACACACTGCGCCGTGAAGGACTGAAATCCTGCAGCGCCCGAAAGGTCCCCCTGCTCAAGAAAGCACATGTACAGGCCCGTCTGAAGTTTTCCATCTGAATGATTCAGAGGAGAACTGGGTGAAAGTGTTGTGGTCAGATGAGACCAAAATCGAGCTCTTTGGCATCAACTCAACTCGCCGTGTTTGGAGGAGGAGGAATGACCCCAAGAACACCATCCCCACCGTCAAACATGGAGGTGGAAACATTATGCTTTGGGGGGTGTTTTTCTGGGGGATGGTAGGGGAAAGGACAACTGCACCGCATCAAAGGGACGATGGATGGGGCCACGTACCGTCAAATCTTGGGTGAGAACCTCCTTCCCTCAGCCAGGGCATTGAAAATGGGTCTTGGATGGGTATTCCAGCATGACAATGACCCAAAACACACAGCCAAGGCAACAAAGGAGTGGCTCAAGAAGAAGCACATTAAGGTCCTGGAGTGGCCTAGCCAGTCTCCAGACCTTAATCCCATAGAAAATCTGTGGAGGGAGCTGAAGGTTCGAGTTGCCAAACGTCCGCCTCGAAACCTTAATGACTTGGAGAGGATCTGCAAAGAGGAGTGGGACAAAATCCCTCCTGAGATGTGTGCAAACCTGGTGGCCAACTACAAGAAACGTCTGACCTCTGTGATTGCCAACAAGGGTTTTGCCACCAAGTACTAAGTCGAAGGGGTCAAATACTTATTTCCCTCATTAACATGCAAATCAATTTATAACTTTCTTGAAATGCGTTTTTCTGGATTTTGTTGTTGTTGTTATGTCTCTCACAGTTAAAATAGACCTACCATTAAAATTATAGACTGATCATTTCTTTGTCAGTGGGCAAACGTACAAAATCAGCAGGGGATCAAATACTATTTTCCCTCACTGTATATACAACAATCAGCCATAACATTATGACCACCTGCCTAATATTGTGTAGGTCCCCCTTTTGCCGCCAAAACAGCCCTGTCCCATCGAGGCATGGACTCCACTAGACCTCTGAAGGTGTGCTGTGATATCTGGCACCAAGACGTTAGCAGCAGATCCTTTAAGTCCTGTAAGTTGCGAGGTGGGGGCTCCATGAATCGGACTTATTTGTCCAGCACATCCCACAGATGCACAATTGGATTGAGATCTGGGAAATGTGGAGGCCAAGTCAACACCTTGAACTCGTGATTCATCAGACCAGGCCACCTTCCTCCATTGCTCCATGGTCCAGTTCTGATACTCATGTGCCATTGTAGGCGCTTTCGGCAGTGGACAGGGGTCAGCATGGGCACCCTGACTGGTCTGCGGCTACGCAGCCCCATACGCAACAAACTGCAATGCACTGTGTGTTCTGACACCTTTCTATCAGAACCAGCATTAACTTTTTCAGCAATTTGAGCTACAGTAGCTCGTCTGTTGGATCGGACCACACAGGCCAGCCTTCGCTCCCCACGTGCATCAATGAGTCTTGGCCGCCGGTTCACCGCTTTTCCTTCCTTGGACCACTTTTGATAGGTACTGACCACTACAGGCCGGGAACACCCCACAAGAGCTGCAGTTTTGGAGATGCTCTGACCCAGTTGTCTAGCCATCACAATTTGGCCCTTGTCAAAGTCGCTCAGATCCCTACGCTTGCCCATTTTTCCTGCTTCTAACACATCAACTTGAGGACCAAATGTTCACTTGCTGCCTAATATATCCCACCCACTGACAGGTGCCATGAAGATTATCAGTGTTATTCACTTCACCTGTCAGTGGTCATAATGTTATGGCTGATAAGTGTGTATATATATGTGTCCATTAATATTTGGACAGAGACACAATTGTCATATGTTTGGCTCTGTATGCCACCATGATGGATTTGAAAGAACAAGCAGGAACTAAAGACAGCTGCAGTACAGGCCTGACAGAGCATCCCCAGGGAAGAGACCCAGTAGTAGGTAATTCATTATAGATGATCAGTGTATATATATAACTGTCACTTATAATTCAGTTTTTAGATGAGCTATGGAGCCTCACGGTTTTCTGACCATGTCGAAACCCATTTGTTAATTTAGGAAATCAACCTGTTAGTAACTTTCTTATTATTACTATGAGAATCCTGTAAATAGCTGTGAATACAATTATTTTACTATGGAATGGAGTGGAGTGGATAACGACAGAGCATCAACCATACCAGCCCAAGCTAAACTATCTTTGCTGCTACAGTGCCACATTCAAGACTTTAATGTAAGTGCTGTACAGTAATGCATATTACATAGTGTATATATACAGCACAGCGTCACTTCTGTATTATAGTTTAGAGTTTAAATCTTGATATTGTTTAAATTGTTTTTACTTTATCTGACATGTTTAGTGTTAATTGTACTGTATTTTGCTAAACAATGACTTAATACTGTAGTAAGATTCTACTACAGTAATTACAGTTCAAAGAACACAAATGGTGTGCATTTTGTACTGTTTACATGTGTATATAACGGTATTTGCATCAGGGTTCACTTATCCACCTTTTGGTGTATCCATATTTACTCGGGTCCCATGGCAGTCGGATATGGGTCAGGTTACTGTGTGTGTATGAAACAATAATGGCCAAAACAATGCTTCATACAAATATATTACTCTAAGGCCAGGAAAGATGTATAAAATCTGACAAGCCTGTAAAAAAATGCAGTCTGATCATTTTAATGCAGAGCACTGTTCCTTGCACAATGTAAAAATGCCTTTCATTATCTCTGCAACTGAGCAAAGCTAAACAATGTACTGTATTGTATACAAAATTAAAAATTAATGAGACACTTAATAGACAGGTTCCGACAAGGATAGATTAATCAAATCAATCACTCCCTTTCAAAATGAAAACTCCACCCACCCCACTCCCCACCACATTGACAACTAAGCAGTTTGTGTGGGTCATGATCCTGTTGATAGAATAATGGCTTTATGTATAACGTAACTGATTACTTGGAACCAGAGGCAGTGAGGTGTTGTTGAGTAATGATTTGAAGGAGACTGACACTGTACTGAACATCCTGAACATTGTGGAGACTGGGGACTCTGCACAGATAGTATCTTTCCACTCTACTTTCCACTATATAGGTTCTTTGCTCTGGTCAGTCTGCAACATGTTAGAATAACAACCACATTGTACTTATATGAAATAACTGTCACATAAAAAAAATATATCCTGAATGGAAATGGAAAGGAAAATGAATAATCCTCTAATCCTGGATATACTAGAAATACTATGTCCACTCAAAACTATACTGTAAGTGATCCAAAGATTAATGAAGAGCTTAATTGACCAGTGCTGCTAATCCATAAACTAACAAGGAGCACTTCATTCATCACTTAACTTGTCTGGATAGAAAAGGGACAAAACAATCGAGATAAACAGCCCATTGTTTTTCCACAGTCTATGAGAGAGAAAATCCACTCACAAAAGAATAATCTGGAACACTCACTTATGTAGTGTTTGCATTTCAGTATATAATGTATACGTCTCAGTATAAAGTGTATGCATCTCAGTATGTAGTGTATGCATTTCAGTATGTAGTGTATATACCACCAGGTGAATTATGTCCCTAACGGCACCTCATATATTTATTATGCTGTCTACAAGCATAAAATAACAAAATAGCCACAGAAGTCCATTCTATGTCAGGCTTCATCACTCATAGTGTTGTTTTCGGTGTATTTTAAAAAGAAACACAACATTACCCCACAATCCCTCTGGGACCTCCTACAACAGGTAATAAATGTTCAACAATGGTCAGGTTTTACAAAAAGAACAGGAATGGGTACAGGCTTCAAGGAAACAAGGAATAAGTGAGTTAGATATTGGCAGAGAAATGACTCTGCAAGACTAACTGCACAGACTTCAAAAGGCAGGATCAACTAGACAGATAGAACATGCTTAAAACTGTTCCTCAACCTAGATCAACAAAGAGATAATAGGACACTGTCTCTTTCACCTCCATATAGCACTGTTCCATGACATTGCCACACTGTAAAAAAAATTTTTTAGTCAGGTGAACAAGTAAAATCATGTTCTGTGAAATTGCAGTGTCTCACCACATAATAAGATGAGTTACAACAAACATCAGAAATGTAAAACTTCAAATAACGTGATCATGCAACCACAAAACATGTTCTATCAACTTTTTGTGTAATGCGCATGTACCAAAAACACAACGTCATGATGACGTACTAATTTAACGGAGTTGAGACATGCTATTTTTTTGTATTCATTAGCACGGGATAAAGTTGCTGATCATGCAAGAAAAGATTAAGGATCCGGCGTTTGAACAATTATAGATGGACTTTATGGACTGAAAATAATGAAATTAGTAAGTATATCTTGATTTGTGCTTTATTTAATGTTAATTTAGACTTGTCTTCGTTAGCACTCACCGTCCGCATTTTGAAATCAGCCAATCACATTATGCAAACGAAGACAACTTGATTAATATTCATGAGCCCAACGGTCTGCCATGCAAATTTAGCTCGCTAGACACTGAGGTGCTGTCAAGACGTGAGCAAAAAGAGGTCATCTTTGACTATTGTAAGTTAATGTTTATAAATAAATAAAAACAGTGTACCTATAAGTAAGTTTTAGCATGCTCTTAATCGGACCTCATTATCATATTTTTTTATTACAGAAACACAGATATTTGTGTTTAATATGAGAAATGTGCATTTTCATTTACATGGTTACATCAACGTTTTAGTTCTAATTAGTTGTTATATTATACAAATGCTTGATTGACTAATGTTTCTTAAACGCTCAGTTGTTATGCTTTCAAATTATATCCCATATGAATGTATTTTTTTTAATACAGACTTCTCAGCTAATCGTGAGCAAGTGCAAACGGTGTGTCTTCTGTGTAGCTGTGTAACTCTAGCGCGACCTTGTATTAATGTAATTAATCACAACTTTTTGTAGTTTAATAATCACATGATTGCATTTTTAATGTCATTTGCATTAATTGTGCAGCCCTGAAGAATCATGAAATTCAGAATTACGTTATTTGTAGAAAACATTGTCACCATAGGCGCTGACTACGCGGGGGCTCAAGGGCTTCAGCGCCCACCGAACAGTAACATTTTGATGAGTTACTTAATCATTCAAGGAAGAAAATAAAACCAACACCCTCCCCCCGCTCTTACCGTAGAAAACACCGTCAGCCCCTCCGCTCTTCCTAATTATTTTATCTGACAGTAGTCGTAGGGGTTTCGTTTTAGTAACTCAGCCCCCCCGGGAATTTCAAAACTCGGCACCTATGATTGTCACCAAATAAAAACTATATTTATAGCGTTGCTTAATTTTATATTGCCAGCAACGTCATCACAATAATACTCGATACATCATCCAGCCCTTGAAATATATATATATTTTTTTTCGGATTGTATTTGGGGAGTAAGATGTTCAGTGATTATTTGTGTATGTAATATGTGTATGTGTACTTGGCTGGAGTTTGACTGTTTTTTTAATTTGCAGGATCAATACAGTGCAAGTAGAGTGGAAGCACAACTCCGTATTGATGAGCTGGTGTTGCAAGTTTTGACGCGCCCTAATCACACACTATAAGCTGAAACACTGTCATCAGTCACTGTCCACTCCCATGCATCTATAAAGATTGTGTATGCTCATTTAGGAGTGAACTGTCTCTGAAGAAACATTTAATTTTTGACCATAGTCAGTTCAAGCCCCGTCAAAATTGCTTAAAGCAACATCAAAGGTGAACTGTGACCTGTGTAATTTTTCAGAAGCTTGCAGTGTTTCACAGTATTTTGCACATCTAAAAACACACATTAAAAAGAAAGAGCCAGTGAGATGCCCCTTTCAAGACTGTAGTTTCCAGACCAGTGTGTACAGCACTTTCTGTGCTCATAAAAGTAGGAATCAGCACCTCTGCATGTTTAAAGATTTTCAAACAGACTTGTATCAAGCGTGCAGTCCTGGTGATTCAAACCCTGAAAGTGCAGACTCTGAAACACATTAATTTAGTCTGGATTGCTCAACAGTAGATCGTGACATAGATGTTCAAGACCTACAGGATTTGATTCAACACAAATTAGCAACAGTTACTTCATATGCAAACACCTCTACATGTCTCAAAGACCACCACGCAGGAAATTGTAAATTAACTTTGCAGTGTTTATTCAATTGTGCAAGAATTGTCCAAGAATAGTTGAAAGTGTATTGGTTAAGCACAATTGTGTATTAACCAATGAAGTGACTGCTGCCTTAGCTGAGATAGTTAAAAAACGAATCCCCTAGCTTCCCTGTCAAAGAATGGCCCTTTTGCAACCGAATACAAAATAACCACTTATTACAAGGACAATGTCAAAGTAATTGAGCCAGTTGAATATTTTTTAGAATCATCTTCCCAAAATAAGTTTGTTTATATTCTGATTCTGAAAGTTTTGACAGAGTTGTTGAACCATGATGACGTTTTGGATAAAATCCTGCAGGAAACTGCTGACCAGTCCAGTCAGATTAAAACATACAGAGATGCACTGTACTGCAAAGAAAATCCTTTTGCTCTCCTCAGAGAGTTTAAGCATTGCTCTTGGAGTGTATATAGATGACTATGAGGTACTGTATGTAACCCATTGGGAACATCAAGAAAAAAGCATAAGGTCTGTGCAGTGTATTGGGTAATATCAAACTTGCCAGCACAGTATAGGTCATTGGTTCAGTGAATGAATCTGGCTTGTCTCTGTAACAGCAATGATGTAAATAATTATGGCTATGATGCAATTTTTGAACCACAAATTAGGGACATTCAAGTCCTTGAAAAGCAAGGATTATATTTTCAAAAATTGGGAACAAGTGTCAAGGGTTCTGTGTTGTATGTGTCAGTTGACAACTTGGGGGCCCACTCACTAGCTGGCTTCCAAGAAAGTTTCAATGTCGATAAATTCTGCAGATTTTGCCTAGCTAGTCGCCAGGATATTGACAAGCATGAGGTCAGAGAGGGGGTGTTTCTACTCAGGATGGTTGAAACTCACAAACAGACTCTTGGAAACGAAGAAGAATTCGCTGGTTTCCCTGGATGGAGTAAAGAGGATTCTTGAGAAACTTTCTTATTTCCAGACAGTTCAAGGGTTTCCTCCAGATTTTATGCATGACCTGTTTGAAGGCATAGTACCAACATAGTTAAGTCTTTGCATAAAGTCCCTGATTTCCAAAAGGTACTTCACATTAGATGACCTTAATGCCATCATCAAGTCTTTTCCTTTCAAGTTTACTGATAAAAGCAACAAACCACAACAAATTTCAAAGTCATTTGCGTCAAAACATTCAATTGGTGGAAACTGCCATGAAAACTGGACTCTGTTAAGGCTACTGCCATTGTTGATTGGTCACAGAGTACCAGAAGGAGAAAAAACTTGGCATATCTTACTAGATCTGAAAGATATTGTTGAACTCCTAGCTACTGGACATTTTTCTGATGACACATTGTGCTACTTAGAGTCCAAAATCTCAGAACACAGATGCTTGCTGAAAGAGTGTTTCCCAGATTTCCAAATTCTCCCCAAGTATCACTTCTTGGAACACTATCCTGAAATGATTTGTCGATTTGGGCCTGTGACTGATTTTTGGACTGTTCACTTTGAGGCGAAACACAACTTCTTTAAGAGAGTCGTGCATGATGCAAAAAACTTCAAGAATGTCTTGCTCACTCAAGCCATAAAGCATCAGCTTGCTTTGGCTTACTACCTTGATTTGCCAAGTGTTTTCAAACCTGATCTAGAAGTAGGATGCGTTGCTGTCATTTCACCTCACACACTTGAACATTCAGTGAAGCAGTGAACCATTGAGCATAAATATGGAAACATCAACACTATTTCTTTCAACATATGCATATATCTATGGTACCAAGTACTCAGAGGGAATGTTTTGTCTATAGGGCACACCAGCAGACTGTCCGACTTTGGCGAGATTGTTAAAATGATAATTGTGAACAACAAAGTGTCATTCATTGTCAAACCCTTCAAAGCCTGGTACATTGAGCATTTGTGAAGTTATGAGCTGATGAGTAATTGCACTTCTGAACTGCAGGTTGTGGAACCCCATGAGCTTAATGGATACCATCCACTTTATCCATATGTTAGAGCTGGCAAGCTAAACATCACACCAAAAACCTTCTAGCTTCAGTAAGGTACATTTGTTGAAATGCACATGATTTTCTGGGTGTTCACATTAAAGGAATATTTCAATAAAAAAATAAAATGGTCATTTACACTTACATGTGTAGCTGATCTGCCCAAAGACAAGGTGACACTGAAGGTCCTTTTCACCCCCGAAATGAAAGTCCGATGGCCAGTACTTTTCACCAAGAGACAGGTAAATTGTGTTGATTTGTTTCTGTGTGCTTTGAATTTATCAGAATATCTTGGGCTATAAAAGTTGTGCTGTTTTAATAGAAGATATAGGAAAACTTAATATCCTCAGATTTTCTGTGATCAGTTCTATCATCTGTTGAGTGAAATGAAAATGTTTTAACTTCCTGCATGATGTTTTAATTTAATATTGTTCAAGACTGTCAATGACACCATGGCACCTTTGTTAAATTTGTAAATGTATTTAAAGTCATAAGTTTTTATAGATCAGCAAGGAATTCACCAGGCTTGTGTCGAAGGACCTGAACATGTCCTTTTTGAAGGCCTAGATGGTCAGTCCCAAAGCTGAAGCAGTTATTCAGGTCAAAGTGTTATGAGGACATTCCAGAAATGACTTCAATACTGGAGAGCCTTGATAAGGATGTGAATCAATTTATTTTAAAGCAGTCTTTCACCCCCCAAAATGAAAATTCTGTGATCATTTATTCACTTGCATGTTGGTCCAATCCTCTATGACTTATTTTCTTCTATGGAAAATAAAACTAGTGATGGTGATATCTTTTAATACAATGGCAGTTGATAGTAACTTTGTTTGTGTTTTTTTGGCTACTACATAAATAACATCAAACCTCATTGGTTCTTGCAAGTCTTTTGACCAAATGTCATGACACAAGAACCAATGAGGTTTCTTATTGTTATTGTATTATGTCGTAGTAACATCAAAACTGATATGGTCAGTTCATCACACACAGTTATCTCAAAATAAAACTTTTAAAATAGTCAATGTGACTCATCCACTACTTTTACTGCATTTTTTTATAATGTTCATGTGTCCTTTATAGCCCAAAGTCACTGTTCATTTGCATTGTATGGAATAAAGATATGAATATTTTTGCATGTGTTTGGAATGGCATGTTGGTGAGTAAATGACAATTTTCATCTTTGGTGACCTATCCTTTTAAATCCTTTAAGTGTTGTTACAACCCCAATGAATTTAAGGCAGGGGTACCCGGTCCTGCTCCTGGAGAGCCACTGTCCTGCAGAGTTTAGCTCCAACCCCAATTAAACACACCTAAACCAGCTAATCAAGGTTTTCAGGATTACTAGAAACTTCCAGGCGGGTGTGTTGGACCAGGTTGGAGTTAAACTCTGCACGACATTGTCCCTCCAGGAGCAGGATTGGAAACCCTTGATTTAATTGGTATGAGGGTGTTACATCCACTGTTAAATCTTATTTTGGTGCTGGACGAACAGGTAACACAAACAACAGTGATGCGGTTCAACAACAGGTGATTTATTTACAACAAAAATATACAAGTGTAAATGTGCAAATTTGGAATTGATGCTTTTTAGGAAAAATAAAAAAACAAAAACATTAAAGACTTACACAGAGGGAGGGGGAGAAGGGATGTGAGCGGCGCAATACACACAATATGAGAAATGGCAAAATAACAAGTATGGTTGAATGATCAAAGCTGATACTCCTCTAACCATCCTATATTTTACAGACAACAAACAAAAGGACACACCCAGTTCAGGTTATTAAGTGCTCTACTAATTAGTTAATCAGTAAATTCAGGTGTGTAAAATAAGGGAGACATGCAAAATGTGTAGTGTTGGTGGTCCTCTAGGAACAGGTTTGAGAAACTCTGTTTTGGAGCATTGTTGTTAGTGGAATATTAGTATTCTTGAAAAAATGTTGTATTCATGGTGTTTACTGTTTCTTCAAACGGACTGTTTCGTGTTACCTTGTCCTGCTTCCTCTTTCCTTGTCCTGTTTCTACAGGTTGGGAATTGAAGTTATTTTTAATACAGTTTCATGTGAATTCTTCATGTACACTTGTTCCTGCAGTGAAAATATCTGATAATGACGAGTTATTTGTTGTATTTTGGCTCTAAAATGGGTCTGTGCATAGGGAGGTTTGTGTGAGCTGTGTATATGTGAGGGTTTTTCATATGTACTGTGTTTATAGCTTTGGAAGAGAAAACTTCATGTGTCTTTGTTTTTGGATGCAATGTATCTGGGATATATAAATATTGACGGTTTAAATTTGCAGTTGTGTTGATTTCAAATAGGTAAATTTGGTTCCAGATAGATATCCAGAACTTCTTGTCAAAGTGGTCAAGTCCAGTAAACTCAAATAGTTAAGTAATAAAAGTTGAGGAAGAATTACTATTTTGTCAATTAGACTTGGTTCATAGTTGTGAAAACTTGAAAAATTAAGTTCAACCAATATGTTTTTCAGTTGACTTACATTTGAACTACATGTAAGTTGTAACTTAACACTTAACACGTTTGCTTAACTTAACTGAGTCAAAGCAACGCAACAAGATGACTTGACTAAGTCACGTTGTGTCAACAAATCATTTTTTACAGTGCACAGACCATGTGTGTATGCCATGGAAACTGTACAAATGCATAGTAAATTATTATTTACTATGAGCAAGCTGGAAAAAGCAGAATGTGACTGAAAGGTCATAGACATTAGCAACTTGAATGGGACCAGGTGGGGAATTTGCTGCTGCTTTGGAAATGTAATTGGTTGCTGCTGTTCCCCCTGTTGTAATGAAAAGTGCTGTGAGCTACGCAATTACAAGAAACTTCATAGTCAAACAAAAAGCACCATTTGAGAGTTTGAAAACACGATATCACCACCTCAGACTCACTTTCAAACTGTGGGCAAGCATGGCACAGATACTAGTAGAACATGCTCCGGTGCAAGGAAGAAAGAACCCTTTGACATTTTTGCAACTGCTGGGCGTCACCTACAGGACTGATTTCTAAAGTGTAACCCCTGTATTAAAGAGGAGGAAGAGGAGGAGGAGGAGAACAAGTGTTTATATTGTTTGTCACCCCAAAGATCATCTAATACCCCTCCCACTGGCAATTTTGTTGAGCCGACCCTAAAACAGGCAGTGAATTTTTAGCCCTGTTCCTTACCTATTACTGGCTCTGTGTTAAGAAGATGAGCAGGGCCAGGGGGAGGAGTTAACTGAACTCATCATCAAGTTACAATGGCCTTGAAGTGCAAAACACATGAAAATATATAAAAAAGATGACTTTACAATTAAAACAAAACACCAGCAAACTTAAAAAAGATGCTGCAAACTAACTTAAAAAGGTGTATGCAAACTAACTTTAAAACGTTGCAGCAAACTTAAAAAAGTTGCTGCAACCTTAAAATAGTTGCAGCAAGCTAAAACGAATTCTATACCGGAAATTACCACTAAGGTAGGCGGGCTTTGACGGTAAGGAGAAAAAAATGATTGGATCTCTGCTGAGGAACCAGTATTCAATTGTGCAAACGTCTTTCATCTGCTCAAGTTACTATCATTCTGTTGTCTTTCTGTTGTTTTCGTAGGTATTAAAAGTACTTCTAAACACAAGACAGGCTGGAGTATTTTATATGTGGTTTTACTTACAACATAAGGTGGGACATATGAATTATAAAGAACGACATGTTTTGACTGGTAACACGCCTACACGTATCAATTGGAGTCTAATAATAATAATAATAATAATAATAATAATAATAATAATAATAATAGGCCTAATAATAATAATAAATACTTATGTATGGATACATCCCGAATATCTCTACGGTATTATAGTGTACACCTGTCCTGACACGGCATACGAGGCTTATACGTGTATTTTATTGCAAACACAATATTGTGGACGTAGTAATAAATATTACCCAACAACCATAATTAACTGTAGGTATGTAGGGCGTCTTAATGCAGGATACTACGCAAACACTTGTTGATGTTGAATGTGACACTGGGAGAATTTTGTATTCATTTTGCGGTTTATTTGTACTTTTGTGAGAAAATAAGTGTCATAAATAACAAATTGCCATAAAACCCTTCATTGCATTTATTTTGTAAAGTAGCAGTAAAATACCCCTAGATGGATATTTAGGGGATGTCACACTATTGCAGTGGTTCTCAACCTTTTTTTCCACTGGGCTGCACTACGATCCAAGTGCAAGTCTCATGGGCCACACATAATTTACATATGATGTCATCAATGCAAATTAACCGGATTTAATATTATGGTATTAGCGGTTAATAGTATGATATATAGACAATTACATTTAAACAGAGTATAATGCCGTTAATGGGACACCTGATGTTGTCAGGAGCTTACCAATTTGGTGAAATTCGTCTCGAATGGAGTCACAGCACAATTAAGTTCCGACTGTAAGTTGCAGTCTGTAAGACACGCACGGAAGCGTGACTTGATGCGCGACACTGCAGAAAATGTGCGCTTGCAAATGTATGTTGATCCAAATATGGAAAGCACTTTCAAACTTAATAATAAAAGGTTCTGTCCAGGGATGTTTCGCCACATTTTTAGTTCAAAAATAACTTGCATTTATCAAAACATAATTGTACACTAAAGTAAACATTTTCAACATCGTTTAAACTTTGTTTTCAACATACAGTGCGTGTATTCACTGTAGCTTTGTATTTCAATAAACTATTTACTATATATTTAGCCTGCATACCTGACAGCTCAGTACAGTTCACACAGGACGTTTCTGCACTTTCCCTGCATGAGCTCGCACCTCACACTGCATTTAGACAGCCCTCTCCAGGTGAACACTTTTACTCCACGAAAATATAGCATTGCGATAAATGCTCCTCTGCTGATAATGTCTGTGACTCATTTTGCATGCGATGTGCCTGTACTATTGCACTCTGTACTATGTGCAGTAGCAATCGCGTATTGATCAGTACAGTAAAAGCACTCGGTACCATTTGGACCTGGCATTTCACTTGCAATGTTTTCACAACACTGGCACAAACTGGCACATGCCCCTGAATCAGTCATGTTTATATACACGGCATTTCCAAAACAAGCTCTGTTCATTCTCCATTTCGAATCCATGTTGATTTGTAAATCACTGTATCCATTCAACCTGACTACAGTTATAAGAAAACACCTGTAATGCTGTACAATGCGTGTGTTTTTCAAGCACATGAAAGACTGTAGACAGGTATATATCGCCACTTGAGTGCCAGACTAACTGTATTGTAAAGGGAAGGCAGGATTATGTGTTATATTTGATTTATTATGTATTTAAATGACTGGTCAAAATAACCCGATTTTGGCTATTCTAGGTAAATGTGTTTATAACTTATTTATTTTTGCGTTTATGCAGCTAAAACACTGTAGGCATGTTTAATACATAGAGTTAGAAAAAGTCACGAACGGGTATGCGCAGTGTATTTAGGAACACAGAGTAATTCAAATTTGAATAACCAAATTGGTCAAGTTGATCAGCTCAGCGATAATATTGTTAAATGTGGGTGTCATATCGTGGACCGCACTTCCATGCGTGACGGGCCGCATGCTGCCCGCGGGCCGCAGGTTGAGAACCACTGCACTATTGTATTAATATTTCGATATAGGCAAAACAATCACCATTCGGCAGCGCAACACTGATTATAATATTCACAAATATTACATCCTACTGTTGTATTCAGTAACTGCATACAGTAATTTTAAATGTTGGATACGTTCACGATACAGGCAATCATCACAGATTGTGAAAATGAATTGCTTTGCTGGTCAGATCTGCAGATCCTGCACAACGTGAACGTATACATGTACTATTCGGTTGAATCAGAAGTAGACTCTTAAATGTGTTTGGTGGACTACTGTATATAATTACTTAATTACCTTTATAAATGTGTTATTGTAAGTGGCATGCAGCCATTTATTATACCCACTAATAATGTAAAATATAATTATTTTTATTAATACAAAAGTAACCGAGCTCACTTGATTATTACAACAAGGAATAACACGGAAGTGAATCTCGAAAATGAACCTGAGTTCGAACTGCGCGTTTGTACACTAGGCCAGTGTGAACAGCAGCGCACTGACTGATACACTGTTTCACAGCAAACGACCCCCGGGCCGTATTAAATCAAAACTTTGACCCACCCGCTAACAGAAAACTGCAAACCTGTACATCATATCGGTTATATTTATAATTAGAAGAAAGTGGCATCTTACTAAAAATGAAGATGGAACTGAACATAGTAGTGTAGTTTTCTGTTAGCGGGTGGGTCAAAGTTTAAGGGTAGCAAATTATTCAATCTGCGTTGGCAGAGTTTATTACTGCTACGTCCATATTATTGTGTTTGCAATAAAATACACCTATGAGCCTTGTTTGTATAGAGGTGTACACTATAATACCGAGGAGGTATTCAGGATGTGTCCAAACATAAGTATTTATTATTATTATTATTATTATTATTATTATTATAAGACTCCAATCAATACATGTAGGCGTGTTACCTATTACAATTACAATGTTACATATAAAATACTCCAGCCTGTCTTGTGTTTAGAAGTACTTTTAACACCTACGAAAACAACAGAAAGACAACAGAATGATAGTAACTTGAGCTGCTGAAGGACATTTGCTGGTCTGCATGTCACAGTTCCCTAGCCTTGACCCTCTTTCCCCACTAGAGGCCACCAATGTTCCCTTGTCTTTTCCTGCTCCCTTCACTGCTTTCCTTTTTCACTCTGTTAATTAACATTCCTCCACACCCTTGTGCACTTCTGTTCTCTGCTCTTATTGGTCCTGCTCCTGCCTTCCTAGTTTCTGCTCTTTCTTTCTCCTTACCTTAATGGTAATTTCCGGTATAGAATTCGTTTTAGCTTGCTGCAACTATTTTAAGTTTGCAGCTACTTTTTAAAGTTTCCTAGTGTTTTGTTTTAATTGTAAAGTTATGTTTTTTTTTTATTTGCATGCTTTTGCACTTCAGGGCCACCATATCAAGTAGAGTCAGTTTCAGGATGCAATGAAAAGTACTCTCTCAGAGAAGCTTGTCTCACCTATTTCTGTAGTTTGTCATTTGTTCTCACTTCCATTTAGCAAAATATAACTATAAAAATATAAAATATAAAAAAATTAGAACAACCACCCTCTCAATATCCTCCATTGTTGTCATCTGAAAAACCCACCTATTTTTCAGCATCATGCACATGATTCTTGACATCTACAGCATGTGACATATAAAACACCCAACATAACTTTTTCTGTTGCACATATGAAATTATTTACCACTAAAAAAAAAGTCCACCTTCCTGATAATTTTTTTTTAAGAATATGATTAATAAAATCATTCCTTTTTAGCGCATTTTATAATGAGCTAGTAATTCACCAGACTAAAATCAGCCATTCTTTCAGTGCTCATAGTAGCCCAAAATGATCAATTCTGAGAACCACATGCCATTTAAACACAAGCCTCTGTATTTCCTGAGGTTTCTTAGCAGGACAGAAAGTAATTTATGGATACAATCTGAAAATTAGCAGCTCAGCACTCTGGCTGGAAAGATAGGGTTATCACCTCTATCTCAATGGCAGTTGGGACGCAATAAAATCATATCACAGCAACAAAGCTCAAGCAAGCAAGCAATTGCAAGACAGTTGTAAACTTTCAATGGCTTTCCTCGACACAAGGGCATTCTAGCATTTAACTCTAGTTTTCTTCAGCTCCTGAAAATGTTATACTAGAAATGTATGTAATTAAAACAAAGAGCAGTTTAATTTGATAAAATTTGCCATTTCACAAAATCTAATTAACACTTAGACTTAAGATTTGGCATTTGTCATCCTGTAGTCATGT
This sequence comes from Amia ocellicauda, assembly GCF_036373705.1. Lineage (NCBI taxonomy): Eukaryota > Metazoa > Chordata > Actinopteri > Amiiformes > Amiidae > Amia > Amia ocellicauda. The sequence goes on along the minus strand of NC_089856.1, from coordinate 22,490,983 downwards.
TTCATTTGATCTGCTATGGGGAGGGGGGCATTGAATTGTTTAAATAAGTGTATACATGCATTATGTTAATGGGGTCTTAATTTTCAATAAAACTGCAACAATATAATATTGTATTGTTTTGCCTTGTTCATTTTAGCAGACTAATCAGTTGCAGTGTTAAACTGTGGATTGAACAGGCTGAATCATGTAAAACTGGAGTCTGCTCTATGAAGTTGTCTGTGTGTTGTGTGGTGGCTGCCAGTCTTGGTTGGGAATAAGAAGTCAGAGCGGTAGAAGTCATGCCTCCAACCCCAAGCCCCCCTGTTTACACTGACATATTTAATGGCCAGGTTTAGCTCACCACCCAGTCTGTGCTTCTCTGCTGTGAAACCTACACAAGGCCCCCTTTTAAAGTAAGAGGAAAATCTTGGGAAACATTTGAATTGGTCTTTGCAAAGTCTTTCACAGTCATCCTCATTTCTCATCCAGTCACAGTAAAACATACATGATTGAAGATTGAGAGAAGATTGAGCATTTCATGATAGAGAAGGACAGAAGGGGTGGAGGTGGTGGGGAGGTTGACAATGAAGCATAATTTGAGGCAATGAAACAAAGTAAATGCATAGCTTCCTGGAAGCTTGATTGATTTTCTAGTTTCATAAGAGAGTTTAATTAATATTAATATATTATTAATACCAGTATTCCTTATATCACATGACACATTACATGACGTTAATTGGAAAACAAGAGCACTCACACCCCATGGACTGACAAGTCATCGCCAACAAAGGGCTGTTGATGTTCCAACCCCCAAAGGACTGGTGAGGGGCCCCCACCATTAAGAACTTTCCTATCTTCTTGCTGCTGTCTTGGACTCGGGTTTCCCTCCAATAGTGAGAGAAACCTTTGTCCAGCTGGGGGCATTGAACTGTACTTGACAGTCTTTTTCTTTTCCTTGCAGGGAGCTGATCCATCAGGCCAGACCAGACGAGACGGGGAGGTGCCGTTTGACAGAGCTGCAGAGTCCTGGGTCCTTGGAGCGGTCCGGAGGCCGAGGCGAGTGGAGATTGGGATGGACCGGGAGCGACAGGGGACCTAGCCAGAGGAGTCGGCGGACTCCTCACGGAGTGGGTCCCACCCAGAAGCCCGGCCGACCATCTACCCGGAGCCCGGCCTGACCAGGACTGCTCCCTGCTGACGTCACCAGCCAGGATCCAGGAGAGGCCTCGGATCCCAGGGACCGACCAGGCCGATCGGCAACGTCCCTGAGGGAGGCCTCCTGCAGCCAGGGCCCGGACTTCTCCCCGCAAGGCCCGCTCCCTGCAAGAGCCCCGGAGGTGGAAGCTGCTCCCCAGCCAGGTGGACTTGCCCCGACCTCCGGATTGAGAGCCTCTGGACCCTTCTCCCAGGTAGGAAAGTGCAGCATGGCCCAGCGAACCGCCGGTGTGAGGCGCCATAATGCGGTGCGCTTCAGCCGTGAGGCTGGAGCCGAGACCGCGGCCCTCACCCGGCTGGAGTTCAGCAGGTCCGTGCTGCAGAGGGGCCTGGGCTTTGCCCCTTCTGAGCTGAACTGCGTGGTTAAACTGCCTGGACCTAGGGACGTGTTTGAGGTGAGTTTTAAGAACCCTCAAGTGCTGGAGAGTTTTTGGAATCTATATAGATAAAAAAAAGATAGTATGCCCCTGAGTGACTTTGTGGTCGATGATAGACTGATAGAGAGATAAAAATAGTAACTATTCAGTTTTTTAATGAAGCAGTGGCAGAGTATGATGTAGAGGTATGGCTGAGGAGACACTGCGAGATCCTGTCTGAAAGCAGGAGAGTTAATGATGAGGACGGGGTCTGGACCGGTGCTCGGCGGTGGCAGGTGCGCCTGCAGGTGGAAGTGGCCGCCATCGGCGGAGTACGCCATCTGCCGAGCACCGTGGTATTAGGAGCAAATAGGGGGCTTGTCTTCTACCATGGCATGCCCAAATTATGTAGGAACTGCGGGGCCCTGGGTCATTTAGCCGCAGCCTGCACTGTTGTTAAGTGCAAGGTCTGCGGCGGAGAACATCTGACCAGGGCCTGCAAGCAGGAGAGGGCCTGCAACCTGTGCGGTGGGGGAGGGCATCTCTTCAGGAATTGTCCCTCCTCCTATGCAAATAGGGTGCGGGCCCTCGGGGGTGGTGGAGAGAGAGAGAATCAAGTGGAGGCTCCTCCAAAGGTGATACCCCAAGATGGGGGTAGAGAGGAAACAGTCCTCAGGAGCCTCATAGGCTCCCTCTCTGACTCTGGGTCAGAAGTGGAGGCAGAGGGGGAGTGGACAGTGGTAGCGGGGAAGAGGAGGAGAGCAGAGAAGAGGAGCATGGGTAGGGGGGGTATGATGAATAAAAGGATCCACTCTGCAGATTCTCCCCCCCCTGCCAGCTCCTCCCCCGCTGCAGAGACCTCTCCCTCTAATTTCTATACGCCCCACTCTGACTCCGGAGAGGAGAGCAGTGGGCCTTCTCCACTGCCCCGAGTGGGCAGCCTGGTGGATGAGAGGCCCCCTAGAAATAACATTCCTCCTGCCCCACAACTGAGACTCTCCCAGGGGAGGGGTCAGGTATGCCCTCCCGGCAGTAGTGGGAGAGCCGCAGGTCCTCAAGAGACGAGAGTCGGCGCCAGTGTCCTTTCCCATAAAGACCTCAGGGACGTAATGGCAAGGTCACTGGCGCTGGGGGAGGAGGCCTGCGGCGGCAGACAGCCGGGAAGGGAGAGACCACCCCCTCCCCCACCATTAGTTAAAAGAACAACTAGCGGGGTCTACACAGTTTTCTCCCCAGTTGTACACAAAGCCTCTGCCCTGCCATCTACTCGTCGGGCCTCGCCCACAAAGGAACCAGCACCACGGTTTGGAGTTTCGCCAGCCTTACCGGGTGGCGGGAGCCGAGCCCCCCCCCATAGTCTTCCTAGAGGATCAAGCGGTGAGGCAAATGATTGAAATGATGGGTGCTAGCGCTAAGCTAGGTGAGGGAGAAGAGAGGAGTGGGGAAGAGAAAGGTTTCTTTACATGATTGTTATGGAGCGGGTAATTGCCCTCACAGCCATCATGGCATTAATTATTATATCAATAAATGTGAGGAGCATTGCTGAGGTGAAAAAGAGGACCGATGTTTTAAACTCTCTGGCTGGAATGAAGGCGGATATCATCTGTTTGCAGGAGTGCGGCATCCCGTTCCAAAAGGAATATAAAGATCTCCGGGACACTTGGACCCTAGGAGAATCTTTCTGGTCGGGGTCCAATGTGTCCCGAGCAGACGGGATTGCCGTACTCCTGAAAAACCCCTTCATAGAGGTTAAAGCATTTAAGGTCATAGAGGCGGGCAGACTGGCCAGCCTCGATTTTAAATACAAGGGGGCTGTATTGAGGCTGGTCAATGTCTATGCCCCCACCAGCCAGAGAGAGAGAGTCCTCTTTCTCCCTCAGCTACGCCCGCTCCTGATCGGCACCTTACCAGTTATCATTTCAGGTGATTTCAACTGTGCTCTGAGGGATGTAGACCGGAGTAAGCCCCGCAACGATAGATCCAGCAGGGACCTCGCTGCGTTCGTGGAGGACTTTGAACTCTGCGACGCAGGTCGGGACCTGGTCCCCTTGTTCACCTGGGTGAGTTCTTCTGGCTCCTCCTTCTCCAGGATAGATCTCGTCCTCCTCAGTAAGCCACTGGAGAGGACCGCCATGTCTTCGGAGGCGGTCTTCTTTTCAGACCACAGGCTCCTGACGACAGAGGTGCTCATCCCGAGCACACGGGAGTCGGGGCTTGGGGTCTGGAAGCTCAACACCTCCCTGCTCGATGACCCTCGTGTTATTAAGACCTTTAGCAGACGCCTCGAGGAGTGGAGGACCCTGAAGGACCTTTTTGATTCTCCCATAGAGTGGTGGGAGATGGTGAAGAAAAGGACCAAGGGCTACTTCATTCAGCTGGGGAAACGGAAAGCTCGAGAGAGGCGGGCGAGATATTCCCATCTAAATGCCCGCCTCCAGCGCCTGAGTCTTTTACAGCTCAGAGGCTTCGACCTAGCTGAGGAGGTGGCTCGGGTCAAACTGAGTCTCTCCGCCCTCTATCGGGAGGAGCAAGAGAAGATCAAGGTCCTTTCCAGGGTCCGCATCATGGAGGACGATGAGAAATGCAGCCGCTTCTTCTTCAAGAAAATGAAGGAGAGGCGGCCTGCAATGTCCTCCATGATCGACTCCTCGGGGCAAGAGGTGGAGGGCAGAGAGGCTGTTGAGACAGTGGTGCGGGATTTCTACAGGGAGTTGTACGATCAGAAGGTGGTGGATCAAAATCTGATCCATCACTTTCTGTCCCTGTTGGAGTCCCGCAATGAGGGGGACGAGGAGGAGGAGGAGGATCCAGAGATCACCACCACTGAACTCTCCCAGGTGATAAAGAGTCTTAACTCTGGAAGGACACCGGGTCCCGACGGGATCCCTGCTGAGTTCTATAAGATCTTTTGGGAGGTGCTTAAAGAAGATCTGGCCCAGGTCTTGGGGTCGATGTACAGAGAGGGCAGATTGGCCCCTTCTATGAAGAAGAGTATTCTTCACAAGAAGGGAGACCAAAAAGATCTGAGGAACTGGCGGCCGGTCAGCCTCCTGTGCACCGACTACAAGATACTGGCCAAAGCACTGACGCTCTGGCTGCAGCGGCCACTCCCTCAAGTCGTGGGTCCCGACCAGGTCTGTGGTGCCCGGGGGAGATCGGCGGCCGACAACGCCATGCTGCTCAGGGATGTCGTGGCCTACTCGAACGAGAGAGGGCTTCCCCTGGTCCTAATCAGCTTGGACCAGGAGAAAGCCTTCGACAGAGTGGGCCACGAATACCTGCAGCTCGTCATGGAGAGGATGGGTCTCGCTCTTGGCCTGAGGAAGTGGGTTAAGATCATCTACAGCGGTCTAAGCAGCAGGGTCCTTGTGAACCGCCACCTGACCGAACCATTTCCGGTCAGGTCGGGGGTCCGGCAGGGTTGTCCCCTGTCGGCCCTGCTGTACGTCCTCTGTCTGGAGCCGTTCATGCAGGCGATCCGCCGGGACGTCCGGGTGACAGGTTTCCATCTCCCGGGTTCTGGCGGAGAGCAACTGAAGGCCCTGGCCTACATGGACGACGTGGCCATGGTTTGCACGGACGCTCCGTCCGTGGCCAGGGTCGAGGAACTGCTGGACGGCTTCTGCAGGGCGACGGGGGCCGCTGTCAACAAGGCCAAGAGCGAGGTCTACCTCTCCAGGGCATGGCCTGTCGGCCGGGGCCCGCCGACCGTGTTCCCTGTGAAGCCGTTTATCAAGGTTCTGGGGATCACGATCGACGGGACCAACACGGGCACCCGGAGCTGGGAGGAGGCCATATCGAAGGTCCAAAAGAAGATCCACGGCTGGAGCACAAGGACCTTGACGATGGCTGGTAAGGTGCTGGTCGTAAAGGCCATCCTCTTCCCGATACTCCTCTACGTAGGAATGATCTTCCCCCCAGACAAGGTCATCGCAAAATTAGTGACCCGAATTATATTTCGGTTTGTCTGGGGGAGCAAAATGGAGAGGCTGAAAAGAGTGCAGATGGTGAAGGGTACCCTGGATGGAGGCAGGGGGGTCCCGGACGTTGTGCGGCTGATAAAGGCGCAGGGGCTGGCCTATGTGGTCAAGAACATCCAGGCTGCTGGCAAGAAAGTGAGTTTTATGAACCGCTTTTATTTTGCCAGCAGCCTGAGACCATTCGGCCTCTGCGCCATGGATAACACCAGGCCGCACTCGTGGGATCCCCCGCCGTTCTACAGGGCGCTCCGAGCCTTTGCGCTCGAAGTAGGCCTCCATAAAGTCGTGCTGGCCTCCTGGGATTATAAGACCATCTGTAGCCAGATGAGATCTACCCAGGAGACCAGCCGGATAGAAGATTTCCCTCCCGAAACCTGCCGGTTTATCTGGGCTAATGCTACGCACGTTTGCCTCACGAATACGCAGAAAGATGTCTCCTGGATGGCTGTGAGTCGGTGTCTCCCCACCCGAATGTTCATGCACAGAAGGGGCATAGCTCCTTATGACACCTGCCCCTATAAGGATTGCCTGGGGAAAGAGACGGAGGCTCACATCTTCAGAGAGTGCCCCTCCGCCTTCAGGGTCTGGCTCCTGTTTTCTCCGTTCCTCCACAGGTTTGCCGTTCCTGCGCGGGCGACCGCCCAGCAGATCTTGTATGGTCCTACCAGGAGACTAACATCTTCCACCCTGAGGTGCTGGTGGTGTGTCGTCTGCACAGTGAAGCAGGCCCTGTGGGAGGGACGGAACATCTGTCTATTCAATAAGCAGGAGCTGGACCCGATTGTCATCGCGCGGAGGGGCATGGTGCTCGTGAAGGACTACATCAATCTGGAGGTCCATCAGAGGGGCAAGGAGGAAGCCTATAAGAACTGGCACATACAAGATCTGGGGGAGCTCAGGATCCCATGATGGGACCCACCTCCGGGAACGGTCAGTTCCCCCTGCTGGAGCCCGAGTCCAAGATCTTTTAACCATTTTATGGATGATTGTTTTTAAAATGACTTTTAAAATGTTTCTTAACTGTTTTTAAAGATTTAGTTGTTTTTAAATCACTAATTGTTTAGGGTTTTTTTGGTTTAGTTTTGTTATATTTTTTTGTCAAATACATTGTCCGTTTTTTGTTTGTTTTTTATTTTTACCTTTTTAATTGTTTCTTTATTTTGTCCAATGCATTTTCAGTTATTTTCAATGTATTTGACTTTTATGTTGGTGAGCAGTTTTGCTTTAATCACGTTTGTTTTGTTGTTTTGTGCACATGTTTATTTAAAGTTAAGTTTTTTTTGTTCTTAATTTTGTTAAATCACAAAGATTTTAAAAATTTTAAGTGATTTTAAGAATTGATTTTAAATTTTTTTAATCATAAGTATTAAAAATTGAATTGATTTTATATGTAATGTAAAATACTACACACAATAAAACAGTATTCTTGCTGCTGTGAAATAGAATTATACTGCTTGGAGGGGACCTAGACCTTAAACCATGGATCTATTTTCTCCAATTACAATCTGCCATCCATAGGAGTTTTTATTTGTCTCTCCTCCGTGCCTAATGGTTTATTTTATTTTAAAAAATGTTGATGGATTACTTGTTTATTTATTTTGTTGTTCTACGTTTATCAATCTGTAAAGCACTGTGTGGCCACCCAGCAAAGGGTGCTATACAAAAACAAATTGATTGAATTGATTGATATTATTTTGAACCTGGGCTGTTTTCTGGTTAAGTAGCAGTCTCTGTTGTGGACTTGTTTAAACAGCTTACTGTAATGTACAGTATGTCACTCTGCCAAAGCACCAAAGAAAGAAGAACAATAACCAGAAGTTAGGTCCATATATTAAGACTGAAGTGCTACACACATTCACAGAACTATAGCACCCAGCTGATGATCCAGCCTAGCTTGTCAACTCCAGTAAGGGAAAGGCTTAATCTCAATAGGGCAATTCTGGTATTCCAAAAATAAAAATAAAAAATGAATATGGAAATCATTTTTTTTAACCAGATTTCCCTTTTTTTCTGTAATGACACAAAGAGGTGTGGATGCGAAACCTGCACCAAAAAAAAGAATGAATGCAAAATTAAGGACAACATTACCAAAACAAACTTCATGTAAAATATGTAAATAAATATTAAGAAAGCACACACTTATATATTTAGAGTAAGCATTATATAAGATTAAACTAAGAACAAAAGGGGAAAATCATCTATCTTGCTGTTATATCCAGGCTTGGCTACATTTTGCTAATCCAAAAGTATATTTATATTTAACAAGGTATATGGGGTTTGTGCAACACATTTTGATGTAATTACTATTATTGTTATTATTATTTGCTATGTAATGCAAAATCATTACTAATTTGTGTTTAAAGTAAGTAAGGAAAGTAAAGTAAGTACCTGAAAACTACATTTTGAAATAGGCTTGGAGGCAGAGCATTTCCAAAGGGAGGCTTGACTATGATTCCCTTAATATCCTTTAACTACAGTGGCCTATAACCTTCCAAGCTGCTGGTTGAAATCTACTGAGCCATTCAATTGTTGAATTCAAAATGTTTTTTTAACCAAAAAACAAACCAAAAATTAAAATGTCAATCGCTTATTTTTTGGGGAAATGGTGTATCACTGTTTAAAGTAGAAAATAATTAAACTTTATTTCTATCAGCTCTTTAAATTGTTGTAATGTACACCTATTCTTATGTATAACACCCACCCCCATTCCCTAACGATGTAGAGCATAATTTTTCAAGCACAGCCCTTGATGACCAGAGCACCTCTGGTTTTCATACCACCTGAGCTCTTAATAAGCTAATTTAACTAATTATTAACTTAGCCAAACCAATTTAAACCCTTTGAACCTTATGCAGGTGATGATGGTAGGATAAGATCTATAAAACCTGTGTGTAGTCTTAGATGACTGGATTTCAAGGACACTGAGGTGCAGTGTGACTATGAGTATTAGCATAAAACTTGTTACACATACTTATAATATAACGTCTGATTAGAAGAACGTGTCATCTTACTGAAAATGAAGCCGCAACTGAGTACAGTTCTGTAGTTTTCTATTAGCGGGTGGGTCAAAGTTTTGATTTAATCTGGAATACTGTGTACAGTTCTGGGCATCACATTTCAAGAAAGAAATTGCTGCTCTAGAGCAGTGGCTCCCAAACTTTCTGGGTGGCGCCCCCAGAGGCAGTTCAGAGGAGAGCAACCAGACTTATTCCAGGTTTGAAGGGAATGTCACTCGGAGAGACTGAGGGAACTGAACCTTTTCACTCTGGAACAGAGGAGACTACGTGGGGACTTGATTCAAGTCTTCAAGTCATGAAAAGCATTGACCATGAAAAGCAGGTAACAAAAATGTCCATTATAATTACACTATGGGAGGAATAGAACTGGAAGAAGTAACGCATGAGAGAGACCTAGGAGTCTTTGTGGACTCATCACTTTCACCATCCAAACAATGTGGGGAAACAATAAAAAAGGCAAACAAAATGCTACGGTATATTGTCAGAAATGTAGAATTTAAAACAAGGGAAGTGATGTTAAGAATATACAACGCACTAGTTAGACCTCATCTGAAATACTGTGTACAGTTCTGGGCATCACATTTCAAGAAAGAAATTGCTGCTCTATAGCAGTGGTTCCCAAACTTTCTGGGTGGCGCCCCCCAAAAAACATTTGGGTCACAGCACAGCCCCCCCTATGTCCCACACGTTCATATTAATTAATTTTTTTGAAAGCCCTAACGTTTACCAAGGATGAATATACTTTAAAACTTGTTTACATTGGAATCTCTCTATGCATGAACGTATTCTTACTCCATCTAGTATGGATGAGCCTGAATCAACATAGTTACAGAAGATACAGTAACACTCTCTTTCCATTTTATACAATTTTACTAGTTATTTAATATATAATAATAATAATAATAATAATAATAATAATAATAATAATAATAATAAAATAATAATAATAATATTGATTTTATTTTAAAACCTGTGCGGTTGATTGGCTTTCTATGTAGCTGTAATGAAGATTGACGGGAGGGTGGGATTTGTTATTTCTTGTCTGTGATTGGCTGACAATGACAGATCTGCACGACTCCGCTAATGGGATCGGTGGAATTCTGCAGATCTGCGCAGATCTGTAGAAATCTGTGGCGTTACATTAACGTGACCAATGGCTTCCTCTCAGAGGAGTTCTGCGTGGAAATACTTTGACAAACTAAATTAAAACACTGTTAAGTGTATAATATGTGCAGTGCAATTAATATACCACAAATCTACAGCTGATAACTCACCTAAAAGCCAAACACCCTTCTGCGAAACTAGCAATGACAGAAAAGGAAAGAGGAGCAAAAAACAAACTAATATTATTAAAACACACACAGCCAGCTATTGCTATATATTTTGTTTTCACTGGATCGTACAGGTATGTTTACAAATTTATTTAATAAAGTTGTTGTGTTAGATGAGTATTTTAAAATAAAGTTCAGAACTTCTTGCAATTGCGAAAATTGTCACATTGCATTATTTCGCATTTAATGTATTTTTAGATTTCGATTACATTTTGGAGCTGCAAGTTATTGTTATGTATTTATTTTACCGTAATTATCACCTCATATAAACGGCTGTGTATTTTGATCTGAAACTACTAATTAGCAACTTTCACAGACACTGCTCCCTGACAATCCTCTATTCTGATTGGGCAGGACTGGATATGGAAGAATCCAATAACCGAGACCCAATGTCCACTTCTTGTGAGTCAAGACAGTACAGTTTGTTTTTAACGTGTGTAAGTGTAGAAAAAGTCGTTTCACAGAGATATGTTGGTGGAAAAGATATCAGTTTATCCAATGCGATTTCAGCGGGGCGGCAATCAACAGTTGCAGATCCCCTCGTGGATTTTATTGTGTCTCGTCTTGACTTTTTACCCGTTCAGCTCTTTCCCCGTGCCTCCCCATAAAGGGTCTTGCACCCCCCCAGGGGGGCGTGCCCCACAGTTTGGGATCCTCTGCTCTAGAGGCAGTTCAGAGGCGAGCAACCAGACTTATTCCAGGTTTGAAGGGAATACTCTGACAGACTGAGGGAACTGAACCTTTTCACCCTGAAACAGAGAAGACTATGTGGGGACTTGATTAAAGTCTTCAAAATCATGAAAGGCATTGACCACATCAAATCAGAGGAGCTTTTCCAGATCTGCAGGGACACACGGACCAGGGGACACAAATGGAAATTGGGCTTAAAGGCATTCAGGACAGAAAACAGGAGACACTTCTTCACACAGAGAGTCATCACAATCTGGACCAAAATCCCCAGCGATGTGGTTGAAGCCGACGATTTTGGAACATTCAAAAATAGACTGGATATGATCCTTGGATCACTTAGTTATTAATGGACACCAAACAAGCATGATGGGTCGAATGGCCTCATCTTGTTTGTAAACTTTCTTATGTTTCTTACTTTTAAAACTAGAACTAATTACAGCAGCTGTGCATGTTTATGCATATGCATTCAGCTCCTCACTATAGAAAGACCATGAGCCAATCACCACAGGTTTAAAATAACACCTACCTGCTGAAACTATGTAGATGCTGGATCCTTCAAAACCTTGCCTCGGAATGTGAAGAAACAACACAGACTGGAAAAGGAACAGTGTGGATGGACAAAACACACAGTCAGCCATCTAGATATTTTGGTTAAAAGTGTTGATAGTTATGCTTATTTCTTTAAATGTATCTGGGAAAAGCAGCATTACTGACAGGACTGCGCTTCCACATGGGGAAGTTTCACAGGGACTGTATTGTCCTGTTGGGATGAACATGTCGAAGGGGGCACTTGAACACGATAAAGACTGAAAATCCCTAAAAGACCAAATCAGATTTACAGTGTTATGGCTTATACCATGTGGTGCACATGCACAGAAAATCAGAAGGAGCAGGCTAGCATTCATAACCAGATGTGGGGCAAACCCATGCATGTCAATCCTTGCCTCTGCATGGGAAATATGCCTGTCAGGGCTGGTCTGCTACTGTGCTTTTTTCATGCGGGCCTCCAAATAGTGCCGAGCTAGTGCTTTGTGCTGAAGATTGAAACTTGACCGTCTTCTCAAGGGAATCGCTTAATTTGTTTTCCCCTTTAATCCAGACTGAGCTCCTTACAGCAGTTCAGGGTCCAATATTATTATATTTATTTTTTATTTATTTAGCTTTAGCAGCAGCAATTCCCAATGCACTCTACATGTGCTCCCTCTCAGTGAAGCACCACAGCAGATAATAGGTATAGTAAGGCAACTCTGACCACTGCAGAAACTTGCTACATTGCTTGTGCGGCTCTAACACCCTTTCATAACACAATGGGAACAGTGGGTGTGCTATAAAAAGGTCTATAGTAATATTTAATCATTTAAGTGTAGGGTAAAATAGTGAGATTTCCATATTTTACATCTGCCTTATCCATATTTAAAGTTATCTTTCTTTCCTACCTAAGCCTGCCTTATATTGACAATTAATAAAACATAACGTAAGAGCTCTAAGGACATTAAATGTCAGCAGTTCTTCAAGATAGAATAGTGATTCCAGCATGCAAATATTAAGTCGGCTAACACTGGAAGTCAAATGCCAGTCAAAGAATGGATAAGTGTATAATAATATAATTAGGCCTAGTGGTCAGAATTTTGGAATTACATGATTAAGAAAGAGAATCACTAATGTGTTGTGTTCAAAATAAATATATACAAAATAAAACTAAAGGTTTTCTTGCGTAAGTGCAAATTGATCTTATAATTATTCTGTTTACATAGCTGATATTGCTCAATACCCCCTGGAGTCCAACACATTCTATATATGAAGAGTGACAGAGAAAAACTGATAACAATAGCTTGTATTGGTTATCTGAAAAAGAGAACACTACCCGAAAGGGGAGGAGTTAAGCCAGTTTCCATGGTAACTCATCCAAAACAAAGCTGCCTATAGCCCTGTGCGTGTTTTCTGTTTTTTTAAATGGTGACGCACAAACTGGACTTCCTCTTTGCCAGGAGTCTTATCTCCCAAGAGACCTTGCAACTTTTCTCTTGTTCTCTTTTTCAGATTAATCGTTATGCAATTCCATAGAAGTGCATAGAAGTGCAATTGCATAGAAAATGTAATTATACACAATGCAAGAAGTAGAGATTAAATTATTATTAATCCCCCTACCTTTTGAATTTTTCCAAATTGTCCAATATTTTTATGGAGTCTGGTCCATTTTTATTTTTATTTCTTGGAAGATGTTCAGCAATTCTAAGCATTGTAATCTATTGGATATGTTCTTACAAATGTGTTACAATCAGTGCAAGGTCCCCCCCCCCCACCGACAATTCGCCAGCACCCCTCCACCCGTAGGCAACTCTACCCCAGCCCACCCAAATAAAGAGGTAAAACTCCACCTATGAATATATATAAAAAACCTCAGCTGAGGTTATATATAGTATATAGGTTATATATAGTATATATATATATATATATATATATATATATATATATATATATATATATATAGTATATAGGTTATATATATATATATAACCAACATAAAGTGTTGTGGAGTAGTGGTTAGGGCTCTGGACTCATGACTGGAAGGTTCAAATCTTGGGTGGGCAGTGCTGTTGTACCCTTGAGCAAGGTACTTCACTTAGATTGCTCCAGTAAAATGCCCAGCTGTATAAATGGGTACAAATGTAAGTTGCCCTGGATAAAACCATCAGCTAGTAAGGTGTTTGGGCACCATGAGCTGCCAGAACAGCTTCAATGTGCTTTGAAACTCTACTTGAGAGATGGATCACCATTCTTCCAAATTATATTACCTCATTTGGTGTTTTTATGATGATGATGGTGGAGAGCGCTGTCTAACACATTGGTCCAAAATCTCCCATAGGTGCTCAAATAGGTTGGTCTGTTGACTGCGAAGGCCATAGCATATGATTCACATCATTTTCATACTAATCGAAGCATTCAGATTTAGTGACCCCTCGTGCCCTGTGGATGGGGGCATTGTCATCCTGGAAGAGACCAGTCCCATCAGGATAGAAACATTTCACCATAGGATAAAGGTGATCACTCAGAATAACTTTGTAATGATTTGCAGTGACCCTTCCCTCTAAGGGAACAAGTGGACCCAAACAATGCCAGGAAAATGCCCCCCACAGCATAACAGAGACTCCAGACCCCCACACTGTAGGGGTCAAGCAGTCAGGTCTGTACCATTCTCTTGGTGTACGCCACACATGCGCTAGCCCACTTGTCAAGAACACTAGCTAGTTGAGCAGTCTTTGTGACTAAAGCTCCTGTCATTCATGCCCCAATAATGACCGCAAAGTCACTTAGATCCTTTCCTCTCACCACCTTGATCCAAAATCATGGTCAACTGGGCCTGCACTGCATTTGTATACATGCCACAGAGCATGATAGGATGTTAATTGCTTAATTGTATCATGCAGTACACCTCTTTAGAGGCTTCTGCATTCATTATGTTCCTCCACTTTATTAGTTTTTCTGTTAATTTGCCACCCGTCTGTGTATATAACAATTTGAGAGAGTAAATATATTTACACCAATATATATAGCTCATCGACATGCAAATAGTGCAATCGACATGCTTTTTTAGTAGCACAAAAGTAAAAAGAATCTTTGTCATATGACTTGAGGCTTCAAAACAGCAAAGAGGACGTTGCAGTTCATGTGTCACCATGTATACAAACAAGAAACCTGAAGGGGCTGTTTGTGTGATACATGGGTGAGCCTATAGGCAGCTTTGATAGAAAAAAATGTAAAATGAGGTACCATGGAAACTGGCTTAACCCCCCCACTTTGGCTAGTGTTCTTGAATTGAAAGATAACTGCAAATATTTAGTTACACTATAAAAAGGAAGATTTCCTGTACATTAAAATGCCAGTTAAGGGATGCATTTTGATTATTCTAATCAGTATCAACCTGTATGTATTTGATTAATTTCAAATAATACATATATATACAGTGAGGGAAAAAAGTATTTGATCTCCTGCTGATTTTGTATGTTTGCCCACTGACAAAGAAATGATCAGTCTATAATTTTAATGTTAGGTGTATTTTAACAGTGACAGACAGAATAACAGCAAACAAATCCAGAAAAACGCAATTCAAAAAAGTTATAAATTGATTTGCATGTTAATGAGTGAAATATTTGATCCCCTATCAATCAGCAAGATTTCTGGCTCCCAGGTGCCTTTTATACAGGTAACGAGCTGAGATTAGGAGCACTCTCTTAAAGGGAGTGCTCCTAATCTCAGCTCGTTACCTATATAAAAGACACCTGTCCACAAACGCAATCAATCAATCAGATTCCAAACTCTCCACCATGGCCAAGACCAAAGAGCTGTCCAAGGTTGTCAGGGACAAGACTGTAGACCTACACAAGGCTGGAATGGGCTACAAGACCATCGCCAAGCAGCTTGGTGAGAAGGTGACAACAGTTGGTGCGATTATTCGCAAATGGAAGAAACACAAAATAACTGTCAGTCTCCCTCGGTCTGGGGCTCCATGCAAGAGCTCACCTTGTGGAGTTTCAATGATCATGAGAACGGTGAGGAATCAGCCCAGAACTACACGGGAGGATCTTGTTAATGATCTCAAGGCAGCTGGGACCATAGTCACCAAGAAAACAATTGGTAACACACTACGCCGTGAAGGACTGAAATCCTGCAGTGCCCGCAAGTTCCCCCTGCCCAAGAAAGCACATGTACAGGCCCGTCTGAAGTTTGCCAACATCTGAATGATTCAGAGGAGAACTGGGTGAAAGTGTTGTAGTCAGATGAGACCAAAATTGAGCTCTTTGGCATCAACTCAACTCGCCGTGTTTGAAGGAGGAGGATGAATGACCCCAAATACACTATCCCCACCGTCAAACATGGAGGTGGAAACATTATGCTTTGGGGGTGTTTTCTGCTAAGGGGACAGGACAACTGCACCGCATCAAAGGGATGATGATCATTTCTTTGTCAGTGGGCAAACGTACAAAATCAGCAGGGGATCAAATACTTTTTTCCCCCACTGTATGTATAAATAAGTCACAAAACACAAAAGTCTGGCTAAAACTATCACATATAACATGCATGCATAGACTTTAAATACAAACAAGAGCTATAGCCTTCTAGGGGGAAAAATAACAACCTGACATGATGTAAGAGCTATAAAAAAAATTAAAGCTACACCTTGTAAAACACCCCCAGGGCTACCATTGCAACCCTTTAGTACAGTACAGTGCAGTATTGAGCAGCCTTCCAGTCAAGCATAGAGGTCAGTAGACCAAAGAAAAACAGAAGAAAACAGAGCTGTCCAATACTGTACAGATGGTATTGGTGGGTTCAGCCTACACACTCTCTGGTTCCATTGCTGTTTTAGGGCACTAACCTGAGTTAATTCCATCATGAATCTCCAGACCAATCTAGTAAAATAAGTGCTTTCAAAAGGTCAGTCTTATCTCCAGGTTTGTGAAGAGTTGTCCTTAATTAAAAAACTGTGTTTATTCACATTTACAGAAGCAAGAGCCACTCCCGAAACTAGAACAGATTTTTTCTCCAAATCAAGATTTCAGACAATGCAGGAACCCAGCTGAAAACCCCACACCTCTGCCTGCTTTCAAAAGACAGCAACTCCTCTGCCTTCTGACCTACAGAAAAAATAAGACAAAAGTCTCCTTGATGATGCTGTATTGCTTTTGTCTCTTCCCTTCCCCTTCTAATAATAACAAGATTGTTTTATTTTTTTACAACAAATGAGAGCTTTTGCAGATTGACTAAACGAGAAGCAGATTTTCATTTCATTGCTAACCTGGTGATTAGTGTGCTAAAAAGCCTACAGCTTCAATATAATGAATCCCTCAACCTCTGCCAAGCACAGTTTTTATTTCCAACCTCACTGGCTCACAACATTCTGCTTGACCTTTCACAATATGTGCACTGCAGAACTTCATTACAATGTCTTATTGATGCTCAAATGCTGCATAACACCAAGGTCATGACTGATCCTCCAAGTTAGATTTTCTTTTTCATTTATTTTAACATCACCAATAATAAAAATAACCAAAAAAACAAGGCATATTCTGCAAGCAGTCTTTCAAATGAAATAATGAAAATGTCTATTAACGAGAGGAGAGATAGATAGATTGAGAAATAATACATTAATGTATTTTGTTAGACTGAAAGGGGAACATACCTGATTCCTAAAATAGTTTTAAGCATATTTAAGTGTTGCTATAGTGTATAAGTAATATGTATAGCACTTCAGTTTGATTCTATTATCAACTTTTAACAAACTTAACAAATAATGGCTGAAGTCAAAAGCCAGTATGTATAGTATTTCAGGGTTTCATATGGAGCGTTATAAGGGTGAAAATTTAATTCATAAATTAAATCGTCAATTCGTAAATTAATTCCTTAATTAATTCGTCAATTCGTAACCCAGCAGGAAAAATACATTAGAAACAAGGTTGTTTCAACGTCATATTTCAACGTTGAATATACATTGAAAATTGACTGGATTTACAAATGGAATCGACATGGAGTTTTCATCGGTGAATCAACGTTGATGATTTAACGTTGGATCAACTTGGAATAATCTAGGTTGATTCAACGTTAGATAGGCAACGTTGAAATTTCATTGAAAATTGGTTGTATTTGCAAATGGAATCGACATTGAATCATCAACGTTGATTCACCGTTGAAAATTCTACGTCAATTCCATTTGCAAATCCAGTCAATTTTCAATGTATATTCAACGTTGAAATATGAAGTTGAAACAATGTTGTTTCTAATGTTGCAACTAAACATTGAAATTTAGTTGCAAATTGGTTGGATTTGCAAATTGTCAACATTCCTTCAACATCAATTTAATCAGCAAATGCAAACAACCACAGAAAGAGAGAGAGTGATGACAGGTAACATGAGTTAATATGGGGGGAGAAGAAAGAAGACAACTAACATACACTTTCTTGGTGTTAACTATACAAAAACAGTAGAGGAAAAAACACAGGTGAACCTAGAATGAAAACTCCAAACATCATTTTTTTGGCTGAAATTATTTTATTGTCATGTGTTAGAAGAAAGACAGTACCCTGCACATATTGTGCATAGTACTATTAACACATTTTCTGTGTAGAATTTCTACACATTACTTCTAAGAGTGTATATTAAACCACCTGAAAAAACAGATTTTAAAAATGCTATCAATCTTTTTAAAAATAGTTCCATGCAAGTTATGGTTAGAGAGCACTTTAATACACAGCCACAGTTTTTCCAATATGTTTTGTACTTGTCTCCAGTTGAATTAAATTTGACGTAAAAAAAAAATGTGCACCGACATTTTTCAAATTTCAAATATCGTCAACGGTCACTGATATAATATTTTAATTGTAGTTCTGACCATAAATTTAGGTGGGGCAGATTCTGGATCGTATCGTAGGCTATATGATTAACCTACGATTGATTGACAAATGACTGAACACATGCAGAACACTTTGGGCAGAGATCTAGTGTCCTTGCGTAATTCAGCCTGCGGGTGATGCTCTAATGTTGATTAGCAGGCTCGACATACATACATAGAATGTTATCTTAGAATGCACACATTAATGTAGTATTTATTGCGTTTGAATATTGATTTAAATGGTTACGAGGGGGGGATGGGGGGAATCAGGAGAAGAAAACAATGCCAATTCTCAGAACAATTATCAAGTAGCCTAACCATTAGCGCATGGGGAACTGGGGTATTTAACAAAACAAACACAAACGAACTACTTACAGGCTATTTTTTTATCTATCTTTTTTATTTTATTTTTATTGATTGTTCTTTTGCAATTGTTTCCCTTCTGGAATGCAGACATTTATTTATTTACTTACATATTTATTTACATGCTATTTACAAGAGCACGTTTAATGCTTTCACTTATTTGATAGTGATTTATTTTTATTATAAGAATTTGGCCCGCCGTTGCTTAATATTAGCACATTTTTTGATGATTGCTTTGTTGAACTCGGGGATCTCATGCGTTAAACGCTTTTCAATTGAAATCATCGCCAATGCATTATGCAGTTCCTGGGACATAGTGTTTCTCAGAAATGTTTTAATTCGTTTAAGGGCGGAGAAACATCTCTCAGACACAGACTCATATACCCTTTGCTGACGCGGAATGATATAGCATTGTCCGGAACTACGTTAATGTAACATAAAATCAGGCGGGGCAGTCTCATATCTGCCCAAATGGCTCTCTATTACAGCGCGCTGCATTTCCATTTTTCACCACAGATTTACATTGGACAAATGTGGGGCGCTGTTGAGCTCGGGAGGGCTCAGAGACTAGCTGCCCCGCTTAGTGCAATCATTAATATAGTCACCCTGTCAACCGAAGCCATGCGCTAAATTTAAACATACCAATCCCACTTTACGACTTAAAATAGCCTAATTATGAACACATTTATGAGTTAACAATTTTAAGATTTATTAAATTTATATAGAGTTCTATGTTTTCAAGTGGCTGAATATTTTGGTGGGGCCCCACCTGCACATACAGACGAGCCGCGGCTGGTAGTTACTATTTTGATAATACATTTGATTAATGCACACATAATACAATTTTGTTATCCTGCACTGAAATATTTTGCTAGTAAAATATTTGAGTTAAACTAGCTGTTAATGACTTTTTTTAATTAAGAACACTCACAAATATTTGTCCTTTAGAGGAATATGCTTCAATTATAATTATATACCTTCATCAATTTCTACAGTATATAGCAGTTAAACATTCAAGCAGCAAATACCCTTTCAATAGCCTACACAAAAATATATACTCTTACTTGAGAAAACCTTCCTCCATACAGCCAGCTTAAGTTAAAATGGAGGTTCTTTCCAGGCTGTCTTCAAGTTGAGAGGCTTTCCCGCTTTCATCTAATTGGCTGATTACTTAATAAGCCTTTCCGACTGATTCGTCGGCTAAGCTCTTTGTCATAGAGTAGAATTATACACACACACACACACACACACACATACACATATATGTATGTGTATTTATGTATGTATATTGACGGCTATATATATATGTGTGTGTGTGTGTGTGTGTGTGTTTGTGTGTTTTATTTATTAAGGGGCATTTTGCGATTTTTTTTTACCGTGTCACTCAAAATACACCCATGAAAAAAGTACCGACTAGGGAAATACATTTGTTTGAGAGGATATTGTGTTTGTTATCTGGGGGTCTGTTTGATTGTTTTGACTGTCACGACGTCTATTCAACCTGAAAGCAACGTATATTTCGACATTGATGAACCGTTGCCATAACCACGTTGAATAGTAGTTGTATTCTTGTTGATCCACGTCGCAACTAGATTTCAACCACGAAACAACGTTGAAATTATGTCGAGTGCCTGCAGGGAAATTAATTAATCAATTCATAAATCAATTCATTAATTTATTGCACTGTTTGCCAAGTGATCTTTCAGTTTAATTTGGCAAATGATCTTTCAATTTCACTTGGCAAACGAACTTCTTTTTAATGCTTGTCAATCAACCGAGGGTTTTGGCCTTCTGGAGGGACCAATCGCACGCAGGGGGCGGGTCCGATCGATAGCGGAGCTGTGGAGCTGCGGGGCTGCGGGGCTGCTGGGGAGGGACGAGTAGTGTTGACAATGTTTCACAGAGTCCTTTTGACCCCTGATAAGTCTCCTAATTGAATGTCCAAAAAGCATATGTAATACAGTGCAGTAACCGCATACACACATTTTTTTTCTCAATTTATACATTTATTTTAAATGAATTCCAATAATTCAGTCATATGTACTACACGTAATTAGAACAGTTGTCTGCGTTAGGAGGGTCCTTTACTGTGTATGTGCGGTGTAGTGGATAAGAAACACAGCTACAAACCTGAAAGATCAATTGGCAAATGAAATTGTAAGATCACTTGGCAAACAGTGCAATAAATGAATGAATTGATTTATGAATTGATTAATTATTTACGAATTGATTAATTAATTTACTAATTAATTTACAAATTTACTAATTAATTTACTAATTAATTTACTAATTAATTTACTAATTAATTTATTAATGTATTAATTAAAGATTTAATTTTGACCCTTATAATGCTCCATAGTTTCATGATATGTAATCTCATAACTTCCCGGAAGGCGGAATTGCTGTGCTTTTTTTTCTTTTTTTTTTTTTTTTAATGCTGATCTAACTTCAATTACATGAGTCTTATGAGGGGCTGTTATGGATATATCATATAGTACAGAAAATAATTAATATACCAAAGTGGATTTATTATATAGCAGAAAAACAAAAAAATCATTTACCAAAATGTATATATCATATGGCACAAAAATATAAATCATATACCAAAGTGGATATATCATATAGCAGAAAAAAATATGAATATACCAAAGTGGATATTTCATACAGCAGAAAAACAAACAAAAAAAGCGTGTACCGAAGTGGATATATCATATAGCAGAAAAAAGATGTCACTGCAAAAAAATATACCAAAGTCACGTGGTGGAGTGTGCCCAGTGGAGTGTGCTCAGTTGGTTAGAGATGAGAGCAGATCCTTCACAGGGCATTAGAACTGAATGAGGGAGAAATCGATGCAAACGTTTACAAGCATGCGATGATTATTATCACTGAGTGTATATATATATATATATATATATATATATATATATATATATATATATATATATATATTACAATTATAATAGTAAATTATTGGTACTGTATTTGTTATTTATGATTTATTAATAGCTCTTTTTTCTGTAATTTGGTGGAGAATTGTCGATTTCTGACCAATGTGATGCTGTTCAAGTTTATAACAAACAGGCAGCATCACATTGACAAAACATATCCGCTAATAATCAAAATCAAGGCAAGCCAATTCGAATAGTGAAACCAATCTAGTTTCATGAGTGTACAGTACTGCCCTTACATAGTAATTTTGATCAAACTGTCAATTACGTATCTGCCACACCATTTGTGCATATACAGTATGTTAATGTTATTTTTCATTTTTTAATTATATTAATTATATCACCCAGCAGCTAACACACAACGTTGCCACAGATTACATTGCTACAATGTTGTGGCAACATTGTGTGTTAGCTGGGTAGTTCAGTCTAGACTATACCTGTGTATAGATTACATATACATATAGGTTGACTATATAAATATGTACACACATATTTTGTTGCTTTTTTTCTGAATTAATACATTCATTAGAGAGTCCAATAATTCAGTATACAACTGATCAGGACACCTATCTGCGGCAGCAGTAGGCTACTTAAAACAAGTTTCAAATGAATCCTCATGTCTGTCGGAGCGGTGGTTATGAAAAGCGCTGTGAGTTCAGTGTTTGCAGGTTCGATTCCTGATGTGTGGATGTTAGTTCTTATTTACAGATATTTTTAATAACATTTTTGCAATATCTATCTATCTATCTATCTATCTATCTATCTATCTATCTATCTATCTATCTATCTATCTATCTATATATATATTTCCCTGTGTTTAACGGTACAACAAAAAATTATAATGGGATTAATAAAGCGTTTACACAGTTTCTCTTTATTAGAATCGCATGCCAGTATCATGGTTCAGGGACTAGCCCTACACCACTAGAAACACAATGCAATAGATGTCCTATCAAAAATCTTTAATTCACTGCGAGTCTGCCACCTTGGGTAATAATGACCCTTCTTCTGAAAGCACCAACATGATAAAAGCATAGCCTACTAATAATAAAGTACAGCATACAATAAAACATAGTGAACAACGTATACACTAGCCTCAGAGTGTACACTTGTAAACTTTAATTTTGGCTTCATGAATGGTATCTTGATTAATGCCTGTTTACGAATGTCTAGATCGATTTCTCCCTCATTCGGCTCTAATGCCTGTGACCCCTGTGAAGGATCCGCTCTCATCTCTAAACAACTGGGCACACTGCGCATGTCCAACACAACATCTCCACCATGTTACTTTGGTATATATTTTTGTGTAACGTGATATATTTTTTCTGCTATATGATATATCCACTTTAGTATATGATATATCCACTTTGGTATATGATTTATATTTTTGTGCCTTATGACTGTGGTATGATATATCAATATGATTTTTCAAGAGTAATTACACAATACATTGATTGTACACTTTAACACATTTTGTATTATTGATCATACATCCTACAGAGGCTTAAAATATCGTACAAATGCAATTATTATCGTATATCTAGCAACACTGTCTGGTGCTTTGTAGTTTTTCTACTGTGTTTCACAGTCCTGTATCTGGTGTGAAAATATTTATGATTTATAGTTTAGAGCAGTACCATGCAGATATTGACATGTTTGTCCTCATTCCAAGGGTACAGAAGAGCAGGGCACATTGTGCAGAGGATCAAGCTTGTATCTGGTGCCATTCGGTTACCCCTATTGCACAGGCTGCTCAAATCAACACCAATAAAAATAGCACAGTTGTATGATACTGAAGAATTTTGAATATTTTTGTCCTTCATACACTTCTGCACCTCCCCCCCCCTACCCTACACACATAAACACATACACCCCTGAAGCTTACCCTGTGGTGTCTGTACACATTAGAGACAAACAACACAAAAAATAATAATAATAACAAACACACTCACACACAGAAAATCCAGTACACACGCACACATTATATTTGTGCCATTGCTTCAGAAAGCAGACTGTGTCTTGACACTGCTTATTTTAAGAGAATTAATTTTTTCCAAAGTTTTACTGGTGAAGAGGAAGAATCTATAATATATTTTATAATTATGGAAAGGAGAGCTTACAAAGGTTGCATATTACTGTATGTAACAGTTTATATATATATAATTGATGTCCTGAAAAGCCCTCTTTATTTCTAAAATGTTTAAGTTTGTCATTGAAACTCCTTTCTTGCATGCAGAAGGTCAAGAAGAAGCATGAATCATATCTATCTATGCAAGCTATTTCAAACATTTATGTTCGGTTAGATCATAAAAGCACAGCAGATGCAACAGGTTCCCAGTGATCGAAAAGGAAAATGATATGAAATGTTCTATTTAAGAATTTGCAATAGTGAAAGATAGTGACAATATTTGAAATAAATAAATAAATAAATAAATAAATATGAATTTGTACAATTATTCCGAAGTATGGAGCATAAGTAACTTGCATGAAGCAGTGTGGGGGGTCCAGCACTGCCGGGGCTCTCAAGCTTGATTTAAGAAACACGTAGATGAGGATGTGGGGAAATAAGTGTCAATGTACACTCACCTAAAGGATTATTAGGAACACCTGTTCAATTTCTCATTAATGCAATTATCTAACCAACCAATCACATGGCAGTTGCTTCAATGCATTTAGGGGTGTGGTCCTGGTCAAGACAATCTCCTGAACTCCAAACTGAATGTCTGAATGGGAAAGAAAGGTGATTTAAGCAATTTTGAGCGTGGCATGGTTTTTGGTGCCAGACGGGCCGGTCTGAGTATTTCACAATCTGCTCAGTTACTGGGATTTTCACGCACAACCATTTCTAGGGTTTACAAAGAATGGTGTGAAAAGGGAAAAACATCCAGTATGCGGCAGTCCTGTGGGCGAAAATGCCTTGTTGATGCTAGAGGTCAGAGGAGAATGGGCCGACTGATTCAAGCTGATAGAAGAGCAACTTTGACTGAAATAACCACTCGTTACAACCGAGGTATGCAGCAAAGCATTTGTGAAGCCACAACACGTACAACCTTGAGGCGGATGGGCTACAACAGCAGAAGACCCCACCGGGTACCTCCACTACAAATAGGAAAAAGAGGCTACAATTTGCACAAGCTCACCAAAATTGGACAGTTGAAGACTGGAAAAATGTTGCCTGGTCTGATGAGTCTCGATTTCTGTTGAGACATTCAGATGGTAGAGTCAGAATTTGGCGTAAACAGAACGAGAACATGGATCCATCATGCCTTGTTACCACTGTGCAGGCTGGTGGTGGTGGTGTAATGGTGTGGGGGATGTTTTCTTGGCACACTTTAGGCCCCTTAGTGCCAATTGGGCATTGTTTAAATGCCACGGCCTACCTGAGCATTGTTTCTGACCATGTCCATCCCTTTATGACCACCATGTACCCATCCTCTGATGGCTACTTCAGCAGGATAATGCACCATGTCACAAAGGTCGAATCATTTCAAATTGGTTTCTTGAACATGACAATGAGTTCACTGTACTAAACTGGCCCCCACAGTCACCAGATCTCAACCCAATAGAGCATCTTTGGGATGTGGTGGAACGGGAGCTTCGTGCCCTGGATGTGCATCCCACAAATCTCCATCAACTGCAAGATGCTATCCTATCAATATGGGCCAACATTTCTAAAGAATGCTTTCAGCACCTTGTTGAATCAATGCCACGTAGAATTAAGGCAGTTCTGAAGGCGAAAGGGGGTCAAACACAGTATTAGTATGGTGTTCCTAATAATCCTTTAGGTGAGTGTATTTTATACAATGCACCAAACGAAAAGAGACGTACAGCAAGGTAAACAAAACCCTAGCTCATTGGTCGGCAATCTTTCATAAGAAGTGTGCCAGTAAACTATTTTTCAACTATTACTAAGGGCTTTACAACAATGCCAACATTTTTGATAGATTACAGTGGTAGGAGGAATAAAACTGGGTGAGGAACAGCCAAACTCAGCTAACAAGGTGATGTTTGCTGATGACAGTTTACTGTCAAAAGTCATGCAGTGAGGGAAAAAGTATTTGATCCCCTGCTGATTTTGTACGTTTGCCCACTGACAAAGAAATGATCAGTATATAATTTTAATGGTAGGTGTATTTTAACAGTGACAGACAGAATAACAGCAAAAAAATCCAGAAAAATGCATTTCAAAAAAGTTATAAATTGATTTGCATGTTAATGAGGGAAATAATTATTTGATCCCCTATCAATCAGCAAGATTTCTGGCTCCCAGGTGTCTTTTATACAGGTAACGAGCTGAGATTAGGAGCACTCTCTTAAAGGGAGTGCTCCTAATCTCAGCTCGTTACCTGTATAAAAGACACCCGTCCACAGAAGCAATCAATCAATCAGATTCCAAACTCTCCACCATGGCCAAGACCAAAGAGCTGTCCAAGGATGTCAGGGACACATGTACAGGCCCATCTGAAGTTTGCCAATGAACATCTGAATGATTCAGAGGAGAACTGGGTGAAAGTGTTGTGGTCAGATGAGACCAAATATCGAGCTCTTTGGCATCAACTCAACTCGCCGTGTTTGGAGGAGGAGGAATGACCCCAAGAACACCATCCCCACCGTCAAACATGGAGTTGGAAACATTATGCTTTGGGGGTGTTTTTCTGCTAAGTGGACAGGACAACTGCACCACATCAAAGGGAAGATGGACGGGGCCATGTACCATCAAATCTTGGGTGAGAACCTCCTTCCCTCAGCCAGGGCATTGAAAATGGGTCGAGGATGGGTATTCCAGCATGACAATGACCCAAAACACACAGCCAAGGCAACAAAAGAGTGGCTCAAGAAGAAGCACATTAAGGTCCTGGAGTGGCCTAGCCAGTCTCCAGACCTTAATCCCATAGAAAAGCTGTGGAGGGAGCTGAAAGTTCGAGTTGCCAAACGTCAGCCTCGAAACCTTAATGACTTGGAGAGGATCTGCAAAGAGGAGTGGGACAAAATCCCTCCTGAGATGTGTGCAAACCTGGTGGCCAACTACAAGAAACGTCTGACCTCTGTGATTGCCAACAAGGGTTTTGCCACCAAGTACTAAGTCGAAGGGGTCAAATACTTATTTCCCTCATTAACATGCAAATCAATTTATAACTTTTTTGAAATGCATTTTTCTGGATTTTATTGTTGTTATTCTGTCTCTCACTGCTAAAATATACCTACCATTAAAATTATAGACTGATCATTTCTTTGTCAGTGGGCAAACGTACAAAATCAGCAGGGGATCAAATACTTTTTTCCCTCACTGTACATGTGCTTTTTTTGTTTTTTATTTTTAATACATTTGCAAAGATTTCAAACAAACTTCTTTCACGTTGTCATTATGGGGTATTGTTTGTAGAATTTTCAGGAGAATAATGAATTTAATCCATTTTGGAATAAGGCTGTAACATAACAAAATGTGGAAAAAATGATGCGCTGTGAATACTTTCCGGATGCACTGTATATATGTGTGTTAGTGTTTGCTTAGAGATCATGTGACAACGATTTGTTAAAAGTAACAATGTAAATTGTACTCTGAGTACTTTTTAAATGAGCTACTTTTTACTTTTACTTGAGTAGGTTTTTAAACCAGTACTTTTAATTCTACTTGAGTAAAATTTCATCAATGTAACAGTACTTCTACTTGAGTAGGATTTTTCAGTACTCTTTCCACCTCTGCTTTTCATGACGTCTATTCAACCTGAAAGCAACATACATTTCGACATTTTTTTTTTTAACATGTAAATCATACTATTACATTTGAATTAAGGAAGCGGTCTGAAACCCTTAAGTGACTCATGGACAGGATACATGGAAAAGGCTAAACATAAAGCAAAGAACCCCAGGTGATATCATTACGAAATAAATCATAACTGTACCCTGGAGAAACAAAGCTCCTGTTTTCATATGTGCTAATAACACATGCTGTGCATATATTGGCATTATTGATGAAGACTTGCCTTCCTTCCCACAGGAGCTGCAATTTATGTCATTTTGTCAGACTCGGCAGAGTCACAGAATGGCAGGTGATGCAAAATGGTGACAAGGGAGATGTTCATTAAAAATGGCATGTATCACTGTTTCTGACAATAGGCTAAAGAGTAATACATAGAGAATCATGCTGGGCAGGATTCTGTATGCTCCTTTTATGTTTAGTAGTATGTATCTCAGAAGTAACATTTCTAAAACACCATGGGATCTCTGTTTGTACTGTGTTTTGTTTGCATTGCAGAGAAATACCAAAACAGAAGGTGCCTATTGTCTTTCTATTGCTATTGTCTTTCATGTCAAGATTGAAAATGTGTTATTTTTCTAATCACATAAAACATGCTAAATTAAATATTAAATATAACTATCACATAATGGGGGTACTTTGCAGTGCTTGGAGAAAATCAAAGGCTAAATCTCCACATATTTTCAGAAACCAGATTTAAAAGCATAATCAAACCAAATAACTACTTTTAGGTTGTGAAAATAAGTTTTTATATACTTGGTCACCAGGTGGCATTCTACTGAATTCAGAGTTACACTGATAACCTGATGTGAAGTATAAGATTTTTGTTGTTAACTGTGTTGAGTGACAGATGAGATATGATGCAGAAATAAAGAAGAGTTTGACGTAAGGATTACTATTATTGTTAAATACTGTAAAAGATGCAACAAGAACCTTACACTTACATATGTAAATTAACATTAATGAATAAGCATGTGAATATATGTATGTGTGCATACATAGTAGTCTCTTGCTACAAATTCACCCCTATAACAATTTGTCCCCGATGACAATTCGGCCCCAGTCAATTTGTAGCCATGAGTGTATTATTAACTTATTGTAGAGCCACAGGGCACAGCACACACACATGCAAGCTACATACACTCACCTAAAGGATTATTAGGAACACCTGTTCAATTTCTCATTAATGCAATTATCTAACCAACCAATCACATGGCAGTTGCTTCAATGCATTTAGGGGTGTGGTCCTGGTCAAGACAATCTCCTGAACTCCAAACTGAATGTCTGAATGGGAAAGAAAGGTGATTTAAGCAATTTTGAGCGTGGCATGGTTGTTGGTGCCAGACGGGCCGGTCTGAGTATTTCACAATCTGCTCAGTTACTGGGATTTTCACGCACAACCATTTCTAGGGTTTACAAAGAATGGTGTGAAAAGGGAAAAACATCCAGTATGCGGCAGTCCTGTGAGCGAAAATGCATTGTTGATGCTAGAGGTCAGAGGAGAATGGGCCAACTGATTCAAGCTGATAGAAGAGCAACTTTGACTGAAATAACCACTCGTTACAACCGAGGTATGCAGCAAAGCATTTGTGAAGCCACAACACGTACAACCTTGAGGCGGATGGGCTACAACAGCAGAAGACCCCACCGGGTACCACTCATCTCCACTACAAATAGGAAAAAGAGGCTACAATTTGCACAAGCTCACCAAAATTGGACAGTTGAAGACTGGAAAAATGTTGCCTGGTCTGATGAGTCTCGATTTCTGTTGAGACATTCAGATGGTAGAGTCAGAATTTGGCGTAAACAGAATGAGAACATGGATCCATCATGCCTTGTTACCACTGTGCAGGCTGGTGGTGGTGCTGTAATGGTGTGGGGGATGTTTTCTTGGCACACTTTAGGCCCCTTAGTGCCAATTGGGCATCGTTTAAATGCCACGGCCTACCTGAGCATTGTTTCTGACCATGTCCATCCCTTTATGACCACCATGTACCCATCCTCTGATGGCTACTTCCAGCAGGATAATGCACCACGTCACAAAGGTCGAATCATTTCAAATTGGTTTCTTGAACATGACAATGAGTTCACTGTACTAAACTGGCCCCCACAGTCACCAGATCTCAACCCAATAGAGCATCTTTGGGATGTGGTGGAACGGGAGCTTCGTGCCCTGGATGTGCATCCCACAAATCTCCATCAACTGCAAGATGCTATCCTATCAATATGGGCCAACATTTCTAAAGAATGCTTTCAGCACCTTGTTGAATCAATGCCACGTAGAATTAAGGCAGTTCTGAAGGCGAAAGGGGGTCAAACACAGTATTAGTATGGTGTTCCTAATAATCCTTTAGGTGAGTGTATATAGACATGCTCAAATTTTTTGGTAGCCTTACAGCTCATTGAAATAATGCTTCATTCCTCCTGAAAGTGATTAAATTAAAAGCTATTGCATCATGTATACTTGCATGCCTTTGATATGTCATAGAATAAAGCAAAGAAGCTGTGAAAAGAGATTAATTATTGCTCATTCTACAAAGATATTCTAAAATGGCCTGGACACATTTGTTGGTACCCCTTAGAAAAGATAATAAATAATTGGATTATAGTGATATTCCAAACTAATTAGTTTCTTTCATTAGTATCACACATGTCTCCAATCTTGTAATCAGTCATTCAGCCTATTTAAAGTGAGGAAAGTAGTTACTGTGCCATTTGGTATTATTGTGTGAACCACACTGAATATGGACCAGAGAAAGCAAAGGAAAAAGCTGTCTGAGGAGATCAGAAAGAAAATAATAGACAAGCATGGTAAAGGTAAAGGCTACAAGACCATCTCCAAGCAGCTTGGTGTTCCTGTGACAACAGTTGCAAATATTATTAAGAAGCTCAAGGTCCATCGAACTGTAGCCAACCTCCCTGGGCGCGGCCGCAAGAGGAAAATCGACCTCAGATTGAACAGAAGGATAGTGAGAATGGCAGAAAAAGAACAAAGGATAACTGCCAAAGAGATTAAAAAAAAAACAGACTGGAATTTGACAAGCCACAATCCTTCTGGGAGAATGTCATTTGGACAGATGAGTCAAAACTGGAGCTTTTTGGCAAGTCACATCAGCTATATGTTCACAGAAAAAAAAATGAAGCTTTCAAAGAAAAGAACACCATATCTACAGTGAAACATGGAGGAGGCTTGGTTATGTTTTGGGGCTGCTTTGCTGGGCACAAAACATACTGCCCAGTGTCAGAAAGCTCTGTCTCAGTTGCAGGTCATGGGTCATCCAACAGGATAATGACCCAAAACACACAGCACCCAAGAATGGATAAGAACAAAACATTGGTCTGTTCTGAAGTGGCCTTCTTTGAGTCCTGATCTGAATCCTATCGCACATCTATGGAAAGAGCTAAAACTTGCAGTCTGGAGAAGGCACCCATCAAACCTGAGACAGCTGGAGCAGATTGCTCAGGAAGAGTGGGCCAAACTACCTGTTAACAGGTGCAGAAGTCTCATTGAGAGACATAGAAAACATTTGATTGCAGTGATTGCCTCTAAAGGTTGTGCAACAAAATATTAGGTTGAGGGTCCCATCATTCTATATATATATATATATATATATATATATATATATATATATATATATATATATGTGTGTGTGTGTGTGTATGTTATATGGCTCTACAATAAGTTAATGCACTCATGGTTACAAATGCTCAAGTGGAGAACATATAATGTTGGGGGCGAATTGTTGTCAGGCAAATTGTTATAGGGGCAAATTGACGCGGGGACAACCTGTCACGGGGACGAAATATATATATATATTGATATTGGCGATTAAATTATATATATATGTATATATATTATGTGTGTGTTGATAACTATGTATATATACAGTACATTCATACATACATGTACATACATATACATCTTCTTCTCTAAGACAGACAGCCTTGCAACTCTCTTGCAATTCACAAACATATATAAAGTCTAATTCCAACACAATTCATTTCTGAATATGTTTTCTTCCAAGCAGTTAAAAGGCTCTGAATTGGCAAGGCTGAAAATGCTCAAGAACATCAATGCCATTCTTCTGCTATCTTTAAACAGTGTGGTCACCAAATTAGAGAAAGATAACAAAATGATTGGATGTAATTAGGCGGGAGGAAAATAGGCTTGGCCTAAAATGGAATCCTGCGACTACTTAATCTTGATAGATGGTAATAAAAAGATTTGCAGTTTTGAGAAAGACATAGTCTTAATCACTCTCCCTGAGGAACTCAAGCATTTCAAGATAAATTGAAGGCCCTGTTAAAATTAATTGAATAAACTTAATGTTCTCTGTAATAAGTGCAAAGGTTGTTGGGTTTATTTAAATACCTTTAATTATAATCAAGATTTTTCTGAAAGCACTAATGTACACTGCATGAGCATTGATAAACTTTGGATGAAAAAATAACGAACAAGCCTTTCTTTCCTTTTCAAAATGAATACAGTGAAAAGTTTAATTGGGGAACTGATGAAAACTGTAAAAATGGACCTCAGCAATTAAACTTACTGGTGACTGTTCTCTGGGGAAATTGTGAAGAGAATATCCCTATTCACCCATGATATACAATCACATGATATACCTAGGGAAATCATTATGTACGAATGTTATTACATAAATAGATGGATAGTAGGCACAGAAGCGATTTTCATTCATCTCCTAGTTTTTGTTTGCCATAACCAACAAATAATATCCATATGCACTACGTTCAATGTAATCACTAATAAGAAACAAGATTTAATCTGAAAACTTACATCTGTTGCTTGCACAAAACAATTTAATTGAAACATTTATTCCTTATTTAATGGAATTCAGAAAAGATTATTTAGAAGGGACTGTACTGGCAGACCATTTTTATATTTGGACTACAATGTCAACAATCACTTGCCTTTGTAAGGCAATATAGCTTGAAGAACACAACATTTTGTTATTATACTTTCAGCAAGACATCATTTCATCAGTCTACTCAAAGTACTGTATTTTGTAATATTAATATCATGTTGGAGAGGCTTTGACATAAACAAAAAACATGATTTCAACTGTTAGGGTCAATTGCAATGAACTGAAAGCTGCGTACTAACTAGAGATGATCCTATACAAGATAAATACCCACTGTAATGAACTCGGTGGCTGAAGTCAGTCCCCAGCTGCGGACTAAAAAAGGTCTCCATTGCAATGAACCCCAAAACCACTGCTGCTGCCTTCTAGAGGAGACAAAATACAGGACTGACTTAGTCCTACTCCAGGTATGGACTAACTATGGATAGTACAGTACTAAGGGGAACAAAATGGGAAAAATCACAATGTATTGACAATTTTTGTAACTGAACTACTCATAAGCAGAAACCATTTTGTTTTACATATCAAATAGTCCAGTTTTTGTTTTCAAAAATATAATAATAATACAAACAAATAGAAAACAATACAATCAAAAAAGTATAATATAATTTGTAACTAATTCATGGAGTTTGATGAACGCGTTTTGTAAAGGAAGAAAGTTTGAATTGGACATGGCTACTGAGCATTTCTGTTGCAGTAGACGCCAACCACTAATATAAAATGTATCCTTTACAAATGTATATAGACTTCTCCAAACCATGATACAGTAACAGGCTTCTTTATAAAAGTTAATTAAATTAGATCTTTCTGGCAAGAATTTGATGTCTAGGTTGGAATTTATTATTGAGAATTGCTTTTGCCTTGAAATGTACTGAAAACAACTACAGTGAAAAAATGTATCACAAAGTATGATGTCACACATGTTATTACAAGAAGAGAGATATGTCTCTGTTGCCTGGGAAAGATAGATATTGGGCCTAATATTCAAATTAGAATCAAATATTTCAAATTTTCTCACAAAATTTGTGCCTCCCAAAAACATATTGATTTAAAAAAAAAAGATATTCTAACATGTCTTGCAAGACATTGGAATAGATACACATATGACCTACATTGGAATAGTGCATTTTTTTCCTGTGCCTCGCAAATGTGTGTGTGTATCTCAAACCCACCTGCACACTCCACAGTGGACTTTTATTCACAGTTTGATCCAGCCCTGCAAGTAGCATGCAAAAATGTGTATATTAAGTCGAATTAGGGCTTTCACGCAACTGAAATTTGATTCCACGATGTGCATGTTTAATGTCAGCCTCGGAATACATTTGCATCTCATGTTTGGATTTACAGAGTCATTACCATATGTTAATAAAGCCACAGTATTAAAGGTTCAGGACTCTGCAGGTGGATGAATGAATGCAGTGTGCTGGACGAGGCGAGGCGAGTGCAATGTTTCTGCACTCGTTTGTTATGTTTTAAACACTCTTTTTTTGTACATTCATATATACATATATATATATGAGAGAACAGCATTTGCAATTACATGTGCACTTCCCAGCACATACATATTGGGGTGGGGGGCTCACGGTGCATACATCTGGCATCAGACCAGAGTCTGGACACCTCCGGAATGCGTACTTCCGAATGCATAATATAGTGTACACCTCTGTGCCATTGTCCTCAAGAGACACAAAACAGATACTCACATCAGTGCTTCCATACAGGAGACAGCAATCCAGCAAATCCCCTGAGACGTTGGCTTATGACACCGGTACTCAGACCTGTGTCTGCTGCAGAGACGACACACAACAAGGCTCATACATGTAGTATTAGAGTACAAACATGATATTGTGGATGTAGTAAATATTACCTAGTACCCATAATTGTCTGTATGTATGTAGGTAATCTTATTGCAGGATAATATGCAAACACAGAATCAAACATAATGCTGTATTATGTACATTACTACTGCTGTATATCCAATGTCAATGTGTATAACACCTATTGCAGTGGTGTGTAGCCTTACCGCTATACCCTTGATGATTCACATAAGTAAGTTTTTATTAGCTTACTTACTCAGAAAGAGAGTTAATTTGTATCTTTTTAAATAAATTCAGTGCTTACAGTCCTTCACCTTTATCCTATGGTGAAACATTGCTATACTGATGGGAATGGTCTCTTCCAGGATGACAATGCCCCCATCCACAGTCCACAGGGCACGAGGGGTCACTGAATGGTTTGATGAGTATGAAAATGATGTGAATCATATGCTATGGCCTTCGTAGTCAGCAGATCACAACTCAATTGAACACCTATAGGAGATTTTGGAATGACGTGTTAGACAACTCTCTCCACCACCTTCATCAAAACATCAAGAGAGAGTCAGAGTTGAGTGTTGCAGAGCTATAAAGTCAGCGAGTGAAGTCGCTCCAGCCAAAAGCCTGTTATTAAATAAAGTTCTTGTTTTGGTTTGCAACCTGCGCCTCCTTTGTTATTGCTGCACAGCGTGGTGGATCTGCGAAGAGAGCCGGGAAAAGCAGTGCTCGTTACAATATATATATATTATAGTTGTATGTCGCAGCCATCCTGATTAGTTGTATATGACTGAATTTATAAATTAAGAAAAAGTAAATCATTATAAATATGAAAAAAATGTGTACACTGTCGACGGATACGCTGCATGCTACTAACCACATTTCCTATTGATTTATGTATGTGTGTATTACCATTCAGTCAAAACAAGACTGTTAGGAACTTGTTCTGGTGCAGCACACTTATAACCATACATAAAAGCAGAGACAGTTCCACACTTTGTTGACTGTGTTGGAATGGTGCTGTGCACTGGAATGGTGCTGTGGGCAGAGTTAACAACATCCTTTTCTAAGCGTTATTTTGCGCAACGTAAACCTATTTAATAGGTGGCTTATACCTACGAATTCAGTCACTTGTGATGCAGACAATTAATTGGTGAATGCTGCAGAATGGATTACGCCACGCAAAGCGTCAAATAATGCACATTTTTGCGTGATAACCATTTGCGACGCACATACCCCTATGTGCGGTGCACAAACCCTATGAATATCGGGACCCATTTGTATTGTACTATTTTGTTTCTGCTAGCACCAGCCAATAAACAGATGACATGACATTTTTTTTCTTTTAAACTTCAATTAGATTTTTTTTTGAAAGAGTAGCCTTTAAAACAAAACAAAAAAACACTGCATTATTTCTCCACAAGAATGTACTGACAATTTTGCAGCCACCTCCACAATACAGTTACTGTTTGGAGACCTTGTTCCTAGACTACAAATAAAATGCTATGAGAAAGGTAGTGTGCTTTTGAAACAACTCATTAACTCCAGTCTGGAATGAAAACCCTCAGTGAAGCATCAGATGGCTGTGATGTATTCACTCTCATTTTGAGAAATGCAGAGTTCAAATGTGAATACAGAGGTTACTTGAAAGCAAGCCTACTGAAAACTGCACGCTGAGTCCTCCAGGCTCTCCATTTTAGGCCTCTGGTATACAACCCACAAAGGTTAGCTGTCTCCCTGAGACCCAAACCGGGGGTGTCATGGATTAACTGAAATATGGCCACGAAGCCACTCAGCAACAAAATAATTTATTTTCAGCAGACAATGCAGTTGCATTAATTAAAACAACCGTCATTCATATTAAATACAGTTTCTGAATCTGCCTGTTTACTACCATTCATCATCAGACCAAGCACTCCAATGCTTTTAATTACATGGATCCATTGAGAGATACTCAAATTAAGAACAAATGAGTGCAAACTAGCAACACCTTCATTTTAATTGTCAGCTATGCACAGGTAAGACTCCAATAATATTTGAAGCTGCTACAGAGCAAAGTGTACTGTAATAGTCCCATATATCACAATCTGCTTAATTACTGACTGTGATATTTCCAATTTCATTGATGTCTGTTTAATTTATCACCAGCCTCAATTTGCTTTAAATTCTATATTAAGAGACCACTTAACATATTAATAAAATCGGTTGCTACGATTATTGTCCTTCAGGTTATTTTTAAATTGTCACGACACTGCATTGTCCTGTAAAATCCGTGTTTAGCAAGTTTTTAATACAGATATTAACTGTCATTGTTTCTGTATGTGGACTTCACTACATGCTACTAATAAAACTGTAATTTCTTAGTGATCCCACACTGCACTTGAGATTATATCTTCCCTGTCTGTCTACAAGTCAAGCACACATCTCCGCTTCTGAAAGCAAAGTATTCTCTCTCTCTCTCTCTCTCTCTCTCTCTCTCTCTCTCTCTCTCTCTCTCTCTCTCTCTCCAAAAGCATTCCTTCACCCTCCTGCACTTCCCCTCGGGTACCATGAATCGAACTTCTGGGTGATTGTGCTTTATATGAAATGGCTGTGATGAGTAGCAGATGTTGCCTGCTCTGGTTGCCATGGCAGTCAGAGGTATGCTTTCACGTCAGAGGGGTCGTATACGGGCAAATGGTTAAGGTGTATCTGCCATATATACCTCCCATCATAGGCAGACTGGCCATAGGGCAATTCTGGCAAATGGACCATTTTTTAGTTTGGTGGGCCATGTGGGCCGGTTGTTCCATGTGGATTGCAATTTGCCGGCATCCCTCCACTTCCCCCAGACCGCACTTCACCGGCACTCCCACGGACCACACTTCACCAAAGTTTGCCAGAAGGCATGTGGGAGACTCTGAGACCAAGTGGAGGAAGATTCTATGGTCTGATGAGACCAAAATTGAGCTACGTTTGGTGAAAGCCAAATATTTTTCACTTTGACATCATGGACGTTTTCTGTTTTGATCAGTGGCAGAAACTCCTGATTAAATCCATTCTGATTTCATGTTGTAACACAATGAAATGTGGAAAAGTCCAAGGGGGGTGAATACTTTTGAGACCCACTGTAATACATAAAATAGCAATTTTGACGTGGGATTCACCAACCAAAGCAACAAATAATAGGTTTGTTGCAAAGAACAAACAGCTTCTTGATGGAGGACATGAAACTGAACATAGACTCTATAACTACTTCTCAATTACTTTTGCCCAGTGGGAACCGAGACACTCCTATATAGGTCCTTGCACCCCATGACTGGCTCCCCCAATCATGGGGCACCCTCGTTGCCCCGCAGGGTTAACCTTCAACACTGGAAACTACAGTATTCCCAGTTAACTAACATCAATAGATGTTACAATAGAAAACAACTGTGTGTTATAAGAAAAAAATGAGTTCTATGGATTTTAAATCTGAATGAAAATTACACAATGACTGAAGAAAAGAAAAGAAAAAAAGAGAAAAAGGAGGCCCAACCCTTGAATAAAGGTTATTTTGAAGGTAGTTTCTCCCTTCATTCTTTAAATACCAGTTCCGGTCTTTTTAACTTAGAATAAGGTTTGAGGAATTTGTAAGTGACCCAGACCACTTATGCTATGTTTTACAGAAGCCGAGGCGTGCAAAAGCAAAACAAACTCGTTAACAGGACGTTGCAGCAACCACAGAAAAGAAAGGGGTGGAAACATTTGAAACACGTCAGCAGCATTCAAAGGCGTTGCTGCAACCAGGAGAGAGAGGGGCGGTTACTTTGAAGAAACGTCGGCAACCAGTGGAGAGAAAGGGGTGGAAACATCTGAAACGTTACAGCGGCATTGAAAACAACACCCACACATCCCAGAGAAACAGCAGCGACATTTAGAAAACTCTTGGCGGAAATAGGATTATGTGGCAGCAAAGACATATTCCAAGATGCTCGCCTAGTTTCCCATTTCTGCCATTGTGACACATCGCTCTCGGTGTTTGTGGACAATCTCTGCTATGTTTAGGGTTAACATGGCTCCAGATTATGCTGGGGTCACACTACACGATTTCTACAATCCGACCCGATTTTTTTAACAGTGCGCAGCTCACACTTAACCACTATTTTGCACCGAATGTATGTTTTTTGCGTCGTGCAGGAGAGCACACACCTGCGCTTCAATACAGACACACTTCACGACTGCTCTGACATCTTTGTCGTGGCATCTGCGTCACAGCCTCCACATCTCGCAGAAGCACAAAGAAAAGGTCAACACACACGGACGGGCATGTACAGGTCACGTTCGTGAAGTGAAGATGTCCGCAGTCATGCGTAGATCTGCGCTGCTCCACCAATGGGATCAGTGGATTTCTGCAGATCTGTGCAAAACTGCGGAAATCTGCGCAACAAGAACACGACCACAATCTGCTGTTGCTGTTCGTGTGTCGGACGAACACACAAAGCGGAGAGAAAGAGGATGAGTGTGAAGACATGGCCATGAGAGCTGCAGCTGAGCAACACACAGGCTCTATCCATCCCACAGAGTGAGCATCGCATTGTAATGTCGATATTTAGCGCAGACCTGGTCACTTACAGCTACTAATTGGTATTTGAAAATATTATTTTCCCTGTATTAGAGTATTTTAAATAACCTGCGCTGAAACAACCATTGGTATTTGAAGTATTTTAATACATCTTATTCTCCTGTCATGTTTATTCTTGTTTCTTTTCTTCAGTCAGCTCAGCTCTCATTGGCTGCTGATCACATTCTCCACGATCGGCGCCGATCCAGTCGTAAATATTAAACATGTTTAATAAACTCGTAGCGGCTGCGGCGAGTTTACGATAAGATCGGAGGGCAGCGACTCATCAGTCCGTCTCTCACTGCATGACCAGCGGCGGCGGGACGCGCCCGACCAACTGCTTGTGACGATCAGTGCCGATCTGTCGTGAGGGCCAAATCGGGCTCAAATCGGCTTAAAATCGTGTAGTGTGACCCAGCATTAATCGGAGGACGTGAGACCGAACGGGATTGGGACTAAATTGAACTACATTAATGTGTAAATTTACCATTAAAAAAATAATAAACACTTATTTAAGAGTATTATTAAGATAATAGCCCATTACCAGGATACAGCTCTGCAATTAAATACATCAGTAGGGCTACCATATGGCTCCAGATAATGGTGGAATTGCTTCAGAACACAGGGATGTTGCTTTGATCGTATTTACATACTGGCTAATTAAATATTGACAAAATATAAAGTAAGTAGCAACCGGTTGCATTTCATTCTTAGTATAATACAATTAATTGCTGTTGATGGTAATAGCACCATTATTCATTTTAGTTGTTTAATTTACACATTAATGTAGTTCAATTTAGTCCCAATCCCGTTCGGTCTCACGTCCTCCGATTTTTGGAGCCATGGTAACCCTAAACATAGCAGAGATTGTACACAAACACCGAGAGCGATGTGTCACAATGGCAGAAATGGGAAACTAGGCGAGCGTCTTGGAATCTGTCTTTGCCGCCACAGAATCCTATTTCCGCCACAGGACCCTGTTTCCGCCACGCATTTTCTAAATGTCGCTGCTGTTTCTCTGGGATGTGTCGGTATTGTTTTCAATGCCGCTGTCATGTTTTAGATGTTTCCATCCCTTTCTCTCCACTGGTTGCTGACGTTTTTTTCAAAGTTACCGCCCCTCTCTCTCTCCTGGTTGCAGCAACGGCTTCTTCTGAACGCTGCTGACGTGTTTCAAATGTTAGCACCCCTTTCTCTTCTGTGGTTGCTGCAACGTTCCGTTAACGAGTTTCATTTGCGTTTGCACTCCTCGGTTTCGTAATTTTTCACTTTAGCTTAGAAATTGAAATTAGAGACAAATAGAAGTCAGTAGAAACAATGCACACAAATGGCAAAAAGCAAATCACTTAC
Source organism: Amia ocellicauda (assembly GCF_036373705.1). Classification (NCBI taxonomy): domain Eukaryota; kingdom Metazoa; phylum Chordata; class Actinopteri; order Amiiformes; family Amiidae; genus Amia; species Amia ocellicauda. The sequence goes on along the minus strand of NC_089856.1, from coordinate 22,451,336 downwards.
ATTTGGGTTCAAAGAGGGAAAATACATGCCTTTTATCAGTCATTAGTATATAATTTCCCTTTTAAGTATCTGTAATATCCATGTGGTTTCTCAGTACCTTGCCCAATATAGATCACAATTTACAACACTGAAAAATCTTCTACGGGTGGTATGGGTGTGAATGAAAGGTGGTTGTAGGGGAGCCAATGCTTATTACCATAGTATAGCAAAAATGGAAAATAGGGGGTGGGGGGAAAATTTATGTATTAATTCACCAAACCATTACATTTTATTATTTACAGTTCTTTGAAAGTAATGAAAGCTACAGTTCTTTGAAAGCTACAACAACACATTTCCCAAGAAGTACACTGAAGTTTGAACCCTGGATATCCAGAGATACCTGTTATTAAACCATTTTAACAATGACATTTAAAAAAACATGTATTAGTGTGCTTAATGGGGAATAAAGTGGAGAAGGAAAGACAACACAGCAGTCCAGTACAATGTTGCAGTAGAGCATTTATCAAGAATATTGATATTAATTAGGGTATGAGGGAGTTCAATATGTGTTCCTCATGTAAGAGGCAGATATACTCACACAAGTAGAAACAATATATATAATACACTGCAATTGTGCTCTCAAGGGTTCAAAAGAACAGCAGTAAAAATGATCAACAACAGCAAGACCCTGGTGAGGCTCAGTCTTAAAGGGAAATATTATTGTAGCAAGTATTGTACTTGGCTCCTAATTCTGTCTGTATTCCCCACTGATATCAAACCGCAATTTTGAACCCTACCAATCCACAGTTTTGAACCATTAAGGTGCATACATACTGGACGCGAGCGATGCGAGTGATTTTTGTAGAACTGCCTGTATTTCAATAGGAGCTTCCACACTGCTGCCGAGCATCGTGAGCGTCGTCGCTTTAAAAAAATGTGCGTCGCTAAGAACTGTCTCTATATTTGTTTTATTTCGCCGCAACTCGAAAGAATCTGACCAGTCACAAGTAATGTAAACCAAGTGGAAACATGCCTCAGTATAAGCAAACACCCCATAACAAGCTGCATGGATGACGAGAAGTTAATTTGTGATGTACAGCAATATCCATTATTGTATAATTGTAAATGAAATGCCTCAAGTCCAGGAAAAAGACAATGCTTGGGTGAACGTGGCAGCAGCTGTCAATGACAGCTGTCCGTAAAAAGGTACAGTATTAATAAATAATATGCATAATGCACATTTTATTTTACATTATTAACTTTATGATGTAAAGAGTGCAGTTGCACATGAGAGAGGTCCAGAAATTATATCCATGGTGATGTTTAAACTTTATATGAAACAAAAGATTTAATAATGACATGTATAATCAATTAATATACATATAGTAACATCTTGTGGTTTAGGTCTTGTCGAGATTCAAACTTCGGTCTCCTGCACCATAGTGCATTATAACAAATTAATAACTGCTTTCTGATTGAAGATAGAGTCACATTTAGTATTGGACATGTATAGGAAACCATAAGTGGTCTATTTGAAAATGTCAAAAAAATTGACCTCTCGGTTCAGGTCAAATGCAATATTCTTTAACTTTTTGCTCTCCTCACAGAGAGGAAATAGTTCATTGGTATATATTGAACACATATAGGAAACCATATATGGGCTTTCAAAATAGGACCCTGAATTTGAACTTTGACCTTTCCTTCAAGGTCAAATTCACTATGAGTATTAAGAAACTCGTATTTTCTCCTAGATGCAAGGCTCAAAACTGATATCTAACTGCAGATTCTTAATGAACATCATATGTTTACTTAGTCCAAGCACCTTCATTTTGACCTTAGTGGTCAATCAATGCCTAACACTGCTTATATTGCCCTAAAGAATGTAGATAGGCTAATGATTGCTATAGACCTCAGATAGAAACTCATATGTGGTCATTTTGAAAATGTCCTCCATTGTAACCATTGACCTCTCCTTAAGGTCAAACTGAGAACTGACTCATAACTCCTTACAGAGTGCAGTAAGGCTCATACTTATTATGGAACACTTATGGGAAACCATGTATGATCTGTATGAATGAAAATGCCCTACACAATGACCTTTGACCTTCCTGTAAGGTCAAATTAAATATGTTCTCATAAATCCTTCCACAGATGAGCTATGAAGCTGCTTTAAAGCTACAATTCTTTCAAACATATTTAACAGAAACTTCAAAATCTAGTTTTGCTTAGTTTTTTAATATACAACTCATTGCGATACGTGTGTGATATATATACAGCTCTGGAAAAAATTAAGAGACCACTGCAAAATTATCAGTTAAGAAAAAATTGCAGTGGTCTCTTAATGTTTTCCAGAGCTGTATATATACACACACACACACACACACGCAGGCACGCACGCACGCACGCACACACACACACACACACACATATTTCTTGGAACACTTCGGGGAGGTGAGGGTTATTGCATAGCATTGCTGAACAACTTCACAATAATTGCAATTGCACTTTTTTGCTCCATAGTAGGTGCACGCCACCTGGCCAGGAAAATGCCAGAGGTAACATTGAATACTTTTCTATCTTCTGAATTTACAGCTTGTTAGTGTACAGTGTTACCGTGTACTTGAAATAACAAATATGGTTTACGTTCATTATTGAATTAACCTTAATTGATTATGTTTAACTTTATTTGATGTACCAGCTACGTTACCTATATTAGCATAGCAATTTTGTTTAATAAACGAAAACCATCACTTTATGAATCATGTCTCCCCGGTGTTACACATACATAAACATAGTCTTAATATATAAATACTGTTCTTATCAAAATGCAATGTAAAGTCTACATTAAATCATTCGTAAAAATTCCCATATCCAAACTTTCACAAAACAAAATCCAAATATCCATATTTGCTAGTCTTTAGATGTGTCCAGCAAATGTACAACTCAATGTGAAAACTTGAATAGCATAATAGTTCACTTTTATATTAGCGTTCACTCTCATGTGTTGCATCCAAAACAGGAATGTCGCATGTTACATCACTATATGAAAATACCAGGGATATGAGACTGAGGGGCAGAAGTGCAGGTTTGCCCCTCACATTAGGAATTTGCTGTTGCACAACATGTAATTATTTATGTTTAATCTTAATTGTAAACTACTGAAAATAAAATTAATAAACGTATCCCATGAGCCCCCCCAAACTCCGGCAATGTTGCAGGCATTCTGATCAATGCAAAGAAGCTGCATTCTAGTTGCATTAAACACAAAGGAAGAAAATAATGTACTAATTTATTTCTGTAAAATTCCAGGCTGCCACCCACACTATTGCTCTGCCCTCTTTGAGAATACTGAGTTTTTCTCAACTGATGTGACTAACTGCAAACAATGCACAGGCACATTCATACATTATGATGCCCCCAACACTGAAAGAGACTCCTTCATTAATGTGACACATGTAGGACGAGTCATTGCACTGCCATTTAAACTTGTAAAAAATATGAAGTTTCCCTGCCTTGCTCCACTGTGTTGCTAGTAAAAAAACATAATGCTAATTTTATTATTACAGTTTAATGGAAATCCCTGTCAGTCTTGGGATATCTGTGCCTGAGTGTGTAGGCCAGTATCCTTGAATTCTGACTAGAATTAATTGCACCTTAACCAAATCCAGTTTAGGCTAATCATGCCTTGGCAGTGTAATTATAAGTCATGATTTGATTAATTGATCCACACTTTTATCTTGGTTATGAGGTAGGGACACATATTGGCTATGCCACACTTGATATGTCACATAGTTACAGCAATGCAGCTCCATACATGTAGGCACCTGTCAGCCCTGGACATGAGCCACACCTGCCTGCACTAATGAACTAAACCCTATAAAATTACAACACTTACTTTATTGTTAGTTGCCCACCCTTAGACAGGGAAACTCAATAGCATTAGTAAGTGCCCTGATTCTTGGACACACTTGTCTCACCACCCATACAATACCACAGCTGTTAAAAAAAAAAAAAAAAAAAAAAAAGTGCCATCTGATAAAAACTCTTCTGCAATAGTGCTCAGTCTTCCCTTCTTGCATCCAGCCCTCTTTAATTGTCCCCTATAACAGAAGATGCACTCTGACTCCACACCTCTCCCAGACATCATATACACTCTGTTTGGTCTGCTGCACAGCTGGATCTCTGACATGAGGGATGGGTCCCCTTTTCAAAGTTTCACTGCCACAAATTGACATGTACCCTGGCTTTACCATGCTTTGGCACTGTTTGTAACATGTTTTAGCACACCCTGAGCATTTAATATATTTTAAAATGCTTCTAAGTTTAAGAATGTATTTACATATTTACTCAACAAACCAAGTATCAGCTAAGTAGTTAGCTAATTAACAGGTTTAGGAACGAATGACACATAAAATAGACAAATGCACAGATATAGCTTCATCGTTATATAATATAACATTGCATAAAATAGAACAGTATAAAAGACAGTGACAAATGATTTTGAAGGACATCTACACATGTGGCTTGTGTACCTTCAGTCTTCCAGTTGTTAATACTCTTTGAAGCCAAAGCCCTGCATATTGCAGCTGAAGCTGGGCAGTTTGGGTCAGCTGTGACTGAAGTTGCTAGTTCGAGTTAAGGAGGGCTCCTTGCGGAGGTTTCCATGGTAACTATAGAACAGCAGAGTTTGAGAGTCAGAAAAAAAGGGGGGAAGACAGACAGAGAGCAATAGAAGTGTGGGGAAGAGGACTGAAATGCACAATAACTTTCACCTAGTTTTTCAACCCTACTGTATGTATGTATATGTATATTTAAAGGGGTTAGTGAGCATTTCTCCTTCGCCAAGATAATACATCCACTTGACAGGTGTGGCATATCAAGAAGCTGATTAAACGGCATGATCATTACACAGATGCACCTTGTGCTGGGGACAATAAAAGGCCACTCTAAAATGTGCAGTTTTGTCACATAACAATGCCACTGATGTCTCAAGTTTTGAGGGAGGGTGCAATTGGCATGCTGACTGCATGTCTACCAGAGTTGTTGCCAGATAATTGAATGTTCATTTCTCTACCATAAACGTCCAACCTCCAACATCATTTAAGGGAATTTGGCAGTATGTCCAACTGGCCTCACAACCACAGACCACATGTAATCACGAAAGCAATATATAACATCCATAAACTTTGCACAGCCATTGAAGAGGAGTGGGACAACATGCCACAGGTCACAATCAACAGCCTGATCAACTCTATGCAAAGGAGATATGTCGCACTGCATGTGTACACACTGATTTCTGATCCACGCCCCTAGTTTTTTTTTAAGGGTATCTGTAACTAATGGATGCATATCTGTATTGCCAGTCATGTGAAATCAGTCACTGAAATATATGTACACCCCAACCTCGATATAACATGATCCGATATAACATGAATTTGTCTATAACGTGGTCAAGATTATTTTTTTGATAATCGAAACACAAAGCTGAGGATTTACAGGATTTAAAAACTTTAACTCTGATCTTCATTGCATAAAAAGTAATCTGCAAGTCTTACTTAAAATTATAACGTTGACAGTTTAAATCTGTTGATTACCTATTTTAGGTTCATTTTAACCTTTTCTGTTCGTAAAAACTCCCATATCCAAAATGTTTTCAAAACTATTTAATAGTTAACAATTCATATCACAGGAGCAATCTTGCTCAACTAAACAGTATAGAGCGACCAGCTCCACTGTGCAGGAACCAGCTCACGCACCTCTTGCGCAACACAGGAGCAGTTGTCACTTAACAGCTAACGCTGGGCAATGGTAGCTCTATCGTGTTGTAACAAACAAACAATGTACATAACGGGGCCACTAGAGCCAGCTTGAGTGTCCTCTCCTGACTACTAGCTCACAGCTAGGGCAGGGCCACAGACCAGCTGTCTACACAAATTATATACACAGCAAACAGGCAACATGCATGCACACCTGCGACATAATGCAAATAATATACAACAGTGAACTAACTATATACTGGGCGGACTCATAAGGCAATATACCTGAAGGCCACATGACCCTGGAAACGTATTCAACAGGGCAGTCACCAAATCCAGGAGCAGCTCATGTGGGTGCTCTACTGGAGGGAATTGTCCGGCAGGAAGGGAAACGCGGTTCAACATAGCTCCATCCAAGGTAGACATCAGGATGCGCTGACAGTGGCAGATGGGAAAGAAATGTCAGGAGTCCATGCCTGTAGGCTACTGGGGCTCAGCTGAAGTTAACACCGGGCTCCCAATGGAAGGCACCATGTGAGCAGTGAAGGGGTGCAAGAAGGCCGTAGCCTACGAGTTCCCTTCAGAAGCTGCGCAGCCAGGAACTGGGACCCTGGCAGCTCGCCATCATTCCGGACATGACATGCTGAGATGGCTACCAGATACACTTTGAGCATGGACAGGGACTTGCCCTGGTCCAACAGCTCTTGTAAAACTTTTAATATGACCCCAATGGGGCAAGAAACTGGTTCAGACTGCACTTGTAATTTTGTTGTTTATTTTCCTGTAAAATTGCACTTATACAATGTTTTGTCATACTTCTTGCTTTGCATTACTAGTACTCGTATTGTTTATTTTAATTTCAGCTATGCCTCCTTCCACTTAGCTCTTAACAATGACTTCACATCTTGTCTGCAGCTTTTACAATCTAGGATGTAGAACTTGTATTGTTTACTGTATATTTCCTATACACTTGTATAAATTGGAATTTGTAAATTGCATCATGTTTTGAACTGTACTGTATTATTGCACTTTGTATTGCTCTTAAATAATATATCTTATATTATATTGCTCCCTGGATAAGGTTGTCTACTAAGATATAAATAATAATACAAATAATAATGACCCCTGTCTTGGCACCAGGTGAGAAACATCCACCAGTGGTAGAAATACAGCAACCTTGTGGAGGGAGCTCTCACCGACTGAATTGTGGCCACTACCGCATCTGACAGACCCCAGGGCATCAGGTGGTCCTGCTCAGGGTCCAGGCCCAGAGCTGGAGCACGCCCAGGTTGTGGTGCCAGAATGTGCCTCACACCTGGGACAACAAGTTTGCTCGCAAGGGGAGCTGCCAAGGACTCTAGACGGTAAAGTATTTGCAACCTGAGGCCTCTTTTCCTGTTGATGTTGGCAACCACTACCGTGTTGTCTGTCCGACTGTCCCATTGGAATGGCAGGAAGTGATGAAGTAGCTCCAGGCGTTGATGTGGAGGGCCAGTGTGGGCGCCATCCATCTGCCCCAGACTCCACATCCATTGCAGACAGCTCCCCACCCTGCTTGTCGTCATAACCACTTGGTGGTAGACTGGCCCCAGGGGCACACTGAGGGTCTTCCAGAATGCCTGAGTTACCATCACTCGGCATACATGATCGTGGCGAGGATGCAACTTGAGGGAACTGAACTACCACTGCAGAGGCCTCAACTGAAGCAGGCCGAACAGAAGGGTTTTTGATGCAGCCATGAGGAGGCCCAGCAGCCTCTTGTTAAGGGACTCCCTGATGCAGGCTCTCAACTGGAAGAGGGAGAGACACACACGCTGGAGACAACTCTCTCTGGTGCCAGCATGGCAAGCATGGTGATGGAGATGAGGTGCAGTCCGAGGTAGTGCACCTGCTGAGTTGGTGTGCTGGTTCAGACGTCTCAGATCCAAGATGGGGCAGAAACTGTCAACATTCTTGGGCACTAGGAATTATGGGGAATAGAATCCCTCGTGCTCTCCAAGAGAGTCTAGTTCCTGCAGGCTGCCTGTGGGGCTGTGATGGGGGGAGCTCTCATGGAGGGAGCGTGCCAGCATATCCTCCACAGATGGCCCAAATGTGAACACCGGGGAAATGGGCGCATCCATCAGCCATGTCCTGTCTGCTTCTGATAGCCATCTTGCCTGGGAAAGCCATGTGCCATGGCACATCACAGTGATGAGCAGGTCGGCCGCCGCAGCCATCTCCCCAATAGGCAGTGGGGCCCCTGATGTTGTAGCACTGTGGCGCCTCTCTCGAGTATCCCATCATACATCTGGTTAAAACCATGGACTTGTTTCAATGATTTGGGGGTTCTGAAACTTTCCAGATGGGCTTGTGAGCCAGTGGGTGGCCCACCACATAAAAAACTGCCCCTGCCACCACTAATTGCATCACAAAAATAGACAACCTGAGGACCTGGTCCTAGCACAATGTTTAATTGCAGCCCATATATTAGAGCTGAGCTAACCCACATTCCACACCCCCATTGCTCTTAGAATGTTGATTTGAACTTACTTACATTTTAGCTAAATATTTATTCAGCAAAACACAGATTTAAAGTGAAAATCCATATTTCTCAGGTTTTTTCTATAAGTAGAAATATTCTGTGGAGTTAGTTTTTCATGTCCAGCTCATTCTATGTACCAGAAATCAGAGATTGAAAAATCGGCCATGACACGGGGATGCTAACTCTGAAGCTGCTATGCTGGAAGTCAATGGAGAAAATCTGAAAGGTCACGAAAATCATTTTATGCACGTTTGATTGCCCCATCACCTCATTTTTCCAAAAGATTAATCAGTTTGTCACTGTCACTATTATTTTACATGGTTATTTTATTCCATGCACTATGGGAATAAACTCTGGGATTCCCCTTTGGATAACACAGTTTTTCAATTTCAGATTTCTGGTTTCATGGCTAAATATTTCATTTGTAAAACTCAGATTTTTAATTTGGTTAAATAATTATTCAAACTGTAGATTTTAAAATCTGGAAAAACCCAAGATTTAAGTTAAATCTGTGACAAAAGACACACCATAAAAGTGTTGTATTACATTTGGCGCCCCATACATTTCAAATGTGCTTTTTTTGTCCTACTGCTTGAGTCATCTTCAGTTCATCTCGTATACTCTGCCAGGGTTAGATTTCCTGAACCGAATTTCCATTAATTTTGACAAAAGTGTTTGTGCTCGGGTAATGTACATGCATTCTGACTTTAGACAGCTCACATTTGTAATTGCGATGTTTTTCATTAATCTGGAGCTGTTCAAACAGTATTTTCTCTAAAATGTCCTGGTCAATCAATCACCATGCTAAACCATCTATCATAGCCATTACACAGCCTTTCAGGTTCTCTGGGGGGATGTCTTCACATCAGAAAACTCTAATAAAAAGAGCCTGCATCTGTAAAACATTTAGCTGAAAAGAGTCTTAATAAAATTATAATAATATGTATATGTATGTATTTATTTATGTATATGTGTGTCTGTCTGTGTGTATGGTTGTTAGTTAGTTTGTTTTCAATCCATTATATATCAAAGGACAAGCACAGTGACATCAAGATGCCATGTGGGCAGTGAAGGGATGCGAGGAGGCCGCAGCCGTCGAGTTCCCTTTAAAAACTGCACAGCCAGGAAATGAGACCCAGGGGGCTTGCTTTCAATCCGGACATGACATGCGGAGATGGCTGCCAGATACACTTTGAGTGTGGACGGGGACTTGCCCTGGTCCAACAGCTCTTGTAAAAACTGTAATATGACCCCAAATGGGACAATGAATTGGGTCTTGACCTCCACCTTGGCACCAGGTGCTAAACGTCCGCCAGCGGTAGGAATACTGCGGCCTCGTAGAGGGAGCTCTCACCGACTGAATAGTGGCTACTACCGCGTCTGACAGACCGCAGGCAATCAGTCGCTCCCGCTCAGGGTCCAGGCCCAGAGCTAGAGGAGGCCCGGATTGGGGTGCCAAAGCATGCCCTGCACCTGGGACAACAAGTCCGCTCTCACTGGGAGCTGCCAAGGCTCTCCGTGGAGGAGGGCGATCAGGTCTATGAACCAGAATCTGTGAGTCCACCGAGATCAGCAGAACTGTTGCTCGTTCTCTCCTGGCCTTAGAAGGGGGAATGGTGGGAATGCATAAAGGAGACAGCACAGACACGTTTGGGCTAGCACATCGATCCCTAGGGTTCCTGAGTGGTCTTAGATGGAGAACCATAGTGGGCAGTGTGTGGACTCTGCCGAGGCAAAGAGATCTGCCCAGCCGAACCGGCTCCACAGTTGCTGTACCACAGACGGCTGGAGGTGCCATTCCGAGACCGGGGGGCCTCCCCAAGAGAGGAGGTCCGCTGACGTGTTGGCTAGGCTCGCTGGCTCGCTGCAGACCCTGGCTCGATGCAGGGACTGTTCCCTCTCCTGGGGAGTGGGCGTCATCATCACCTCCATGGAGGGGCCAAAAGTAAAGCCCGGTGATATGGGTGCATCTAGGAGGCGGGTCCTGTTCGTGACAGGCACTCGTCTTGCCTGTGACAGCCAGAACTGGCGGCATGCCACTACAATTGCTGCCAAGGAGCATCCAGTAGCCCTTGCGTAGTGATGCATCACACTGAGCAGCAGGTCGGCCGCCACCGCTATCTCTCTGCATAGGGGGCGAGGCCTGTGATGCAGTGACTGGTACCGGGGCCTCAGCCAGCTGGGCCAGGTAAAGGGCCAGCAGGCTTTCTGTGTTACGCAGGTGAGCCACTTGGGCTCCAGCCTCATAGGCCCTCCGGAGCAGGGTCTCGGTCACGCGACAGGACAGGCCAAGTCACGTGACTCTGCGGACAGCAGGGTTAAGGAGACTAGCGCAGCAAAGGTGGAGTTCACTCGGGAGAAGTCCATAGGCCCGCTTCAGCCACACCCTTGGTTCTGGCATAGGCCTCCCCTGCCCGAGCCTGGGCGGGGGACGTTGCCGGACGGTCCAGGTTGCAGCTGCGGGAGGGCCCGTGTGGGCTGCTGCAGCCGGTGCTCCCTCTCGAACCTGGAGCATGGGGGGGTGGGGTCAGAGGGCGAGGGGATCTGCAAGCAGTCCACGGCCCTCTGGATCACTGCCCAAAACTCCCGGTCCTGACTTACAGGAACAGGGGAAGTGTTGTTGCTCAATGGAGTGGGGGGGGGGTGAGGCCGGTTCCCCCTCCATGAGCTCCGCCTCTGATTTCAAACCCGCATGCGGACTGAGAAATAGGCGGTCCTCCTCCCAGATTACCTGTCTGCTGTCCTTGTCCATAGACAGGGCTGAGAGGCTCCCCTCAGAGTCCTGTGGTACATGGGCCGGCAGTGGAGACTCGAGATGTGGGGGGTCAGGGTCTGGGCTGCTGTTTGGCGCAGATGTGGTTCATCCTGCTATTCAGGGAAGGATGGCCTCATCTCTTGTGGTGGGGAGGGGGCTAACGACGACTCAGAAGAGGGGGAGGGAGGCGGTGCGCACTGTGGGCACGTCAGGCAAGGGGGGCACGGACTGCAATGGGGGGAGCAGCTGCCGTGGCAGGTGCAGTCACGGCAGCCGGCGCAGCAGCAAACGCAGGTGGAGCAGCTGTCTCTGAAGCTGCGTGTCTGGAGGAGGAGATGGAAGGGCTCAGGAAGAGGCGGAGATCCAGCACCACCAAACCCCTTCGTCACTCGCCGGAGTGGAAGATCGCCATGCGCTACAGCAATCGCGGAAGTCGCATCCAAATTGCGCCCGCTGTCGGTGCCCAGACAGACGGGGCATAGGACCTCCCCACTCCAGGTGGGCAAGGTGTGTTGGCTGCAAGCGGCATAGTGGCGGGGGCGAGAGGAGCTCATCGCCGAGCACATACGCACATGAACAGGGAAACGTGCAGCGGGGGTACCGGTCAGTGTTTGCACCAGGGGCACACAACAACTGAAACACCACCGCAACAAGTAGAGTGCCTAGCGGGCTTGCCGCTGTAAGTGCTCCACCTGGCATGGGGGCACTGTAACACCAACCAAACGCAACCTTGCTGTTGCCGGACTGAACACTGTGTATACCAAGCACCAGGTGCTGGATACAAGCACTGCTTAGGCCAGTAGGCTTAACCGCACCGTGTGTGCCGGGGTTTATGGGGACACTGGGTGAGACGGGGTCCGGGGTCCGAGGGGGTCGAGGGTAGTAAGACCACCAGCCGTAGCGGAATCTAAAACCGAGGCCTGCACACATGGACAAGGAGGCTAAGCAGAGCTCGTTCTCAGCAAACTGACAGAGCGAGATCTCCTACAGCTGCAGTCGCGGGGTGTAGTGTGGGCGCAAGCCGGCGGAGGAGCACCTCACGCAAGCGAGATCTCTTACGACACACCGAGGCTCAGGCCGGACAGCGGGGCATCTGATTTTACTGCTGCTGCTAGCACTCCTGCTGTGGATGAAATTGTCCTGTGGACAAAAAACCAACACAGCAAGCAGTCGGAATATATATAGCACTATATAAACACGACCATTATTTTTAAAAGGCTCTTCTTGTGAAAGAAACTGAAACCGTAAGTGCAGCCGGACCTCCGGTGCGCGGACGGGACAGAATCAGGATTAGCTATCAATAATAACTAAACACACACAAGACAGAGATGATGTGTAGCGAAAGCGGTGGTGAACAACACTATGAAGTGAGCCAGCCAGCCGAAATACGCAGTTTGAATGTTTATTACAAACACAGACACAGAGAGCTTACATTCTCGAGTCAAGTGAAATGGCAAAAGAGGACAAACCTGCGCTGACGTCACGTTTTATAGAAAAGGAAGTGGGCCTGTTCTGAGTGACGTGCGCAGGGGCCAATGGCAGCTTTGATAGAGTGACGTTTCGATCGGGTTCCTACGGAAGTGCGCAGAAACCCCTCTCCCTTGGGCAGTGCTTCCGACTTGAAAGATAACAATGTTTTGAGATCATATAATCATAAATCTTTCACATTCATTTTAGAATTAAAACTTTATTTTACACGATAGAGAATATCTTTGAAATGATTAAGAAAACCTGATTTTTCTCACCTATTTTAATTCTTATTTTTTTGTATTTACTCTTTACATGATTTGCTGTAAAGTTTTCTACAATGCTTAGACTTTAAATTACAGGGAATATAATAAAAGTAACACCATTCAACACAGGGAGATCTCTGTTTATTTTGAATATTTCCTGGAGTGCAATTAAAAAATGAAAATGACTTTCATGAATTATCCTGTTTTGTAAGCCTCTTTAAATTAAAATCTTGCAAATATGTTATTAATCTCAATACTTACATAATTTTGTGGTTGTCTTTCAGCTTAATTAGAGGAAGATCAACGTATGTATGTATTTATTTATTTATTTAACACTGCCCTTGAACAGCTTTTCTTTATTACACAATCAAGCACTGGCAAGCATTTTGAATAAAATCCCATTTAATATAGAAAAACCAAGGCTAAGACATGTATTCAAGGTTTTCCAGGATACGTCTCACAGCTGCATTATTTACAGGATAGCATCAATGAAAGTGCCTCATGAATGTAATGTGTAGCAGTTGTATCCTGCTGGAAATCCTCCTACACCTCTCTGTAGTTAATCTGCTCAGTCTCAAACCCAACTGGACTGTTCTTTACAACGGTTTCATCTTCTTCCACTTTTTGACTAGTAAGAACAGTCATTCAGTGACCACTGATTCCATGTTTTAACAGGAGATTCTCTCTCTCTCTCTCTCTCTCTCTCTCTCTCTCTCTGAATCTATATAGTGAATCTGCACAATAAAGTTTTAAAATAAACAGAATGTCAAACATATTACATGCCATAGATAAATTGAGCAGGAAGCACTTACTCCATGCAACACACACAACATCACACATTTCATATTGAATGATTCAATCCCATTTGAGAACTAAGCACTAATTCAATTTGTACACTTAGCATATATTTACAACTAGACAACACGGGACTAGAAAGGACCTTCAAAAACAACTTTTGATGGTGCCTCCTGGGTCTTTTTGCAGTGCTTACATTTCCCCTGTGTCTTTGAATTTATTGATACTGCACACAACAGGGACAAGCAGCAAGGGTGTGACTGTGGTCTATTACCACTATTACCTGTGTGTGTCTCAGTGAATGCCCCAGAATTCAAACACATCTAAACGCTAACCTTTAAGACTCATATATTTACAATTTGTATTTTTATATGACATAAACTTAAAGTAATTTATACACAGTACACATACATATATTTAAATGTATATCACATATTTTAGATCCATTCATTTCTCTTCTTGGTATTCCAAGCATACATTTTTCCATGCTTTTTAGTGTTGTCCACAGTTTTTTATAAAAAATAATAATTTAGTGAACAGGTTCCACAACCATACATCAGCAAATTTTTTATGCATTGATCAAATACTTCTCTTCAGGCAAATGGGGAACAGCAGGCTGTTTTTTTTTCCAATGCCCTTCATCCTATTTTCATTCTTCTTTTGATTTCTTCCATAATATCTTTGTCTGCGCTGATACGTTGTCCAAGGTAGAGGTAAGGTACATTTAGTTAGATTAAACAAAGCTTTTAAACGTGACTTTGATATTACTCAGGTTAATTTTAAGTTCAGTTGTCATGCTTGCACCTGAGAGTTCTTAAAACTGAAGCTGCAGGTATTTAAGTGTTTTTGCAAATATGTTTAACACTCTGTTTAACTTGATTCCTTTTTCTTTCCAGTCCAGAGTCTTCTTGAACTTGTCTTCTTGAAATTGTGTCTCCTTGACATACTCCTTTTGCAGATCTTGATCTTCTCGATGTTCGAGATATCTTCTTCGAGATATCAGACTGTTAATATAGATTTGTTGTAGATATATTTAATGAGTAATATAGGTTTCTTCAATGTGTTAATTTCTTAGATCCCTGATGACTGAGTTTCTATATTGAATCAAACGCTTTCTCATGCTCATCAGAGCACAGGCTCAGAGGAAGCTAATATTCTCTGCATCTTTCCATATATAATGTATATAATCATGTTAAACCACTTCTGAATTCTGCTTGCTCTCTTGGTTGGGTGGAGTCCAAGGTGTCTTAAAGGAGATTTGTTAATATCTTTTGACATATTATGTATAACATGGGAAGTAGACTAATGGGCCAAAGTTCTTCAGATCTTTGGCTAATCATTGAAATAGTGAATATGTTAAAATGGCAATGGGCCAGACACATTGCAAGAAGAATGGATCAAAGATGGACAAAGGAAGCTATTGAATATGGGATAATTGCAAAGAAAAAAGAGCATTTGTTTCTTCTTTTAGTGTAAAAAAACCAAACAAAATACAAAGCAGTGACAGCAATGTACTCATAATGTATTTATTTATTTATTTATTTATTTATTTATTTAGGCCAGGAAGCAGTTCATAATGCACAATTTGCCTTATGCTCACTTATGGCATGCATATGTACAAAAAAAGGGACAAGAACAACAAAACAGTGATATGAAGTGAATAGAACTTTATTATTATTATTATTATTAATATTGTTTCTGAAGATGCCTTTTGAGATGTAGTTTAAAAAAAATGAGATTAAGACAGAACACAAGTACAGTGTACCAGGCATTTGAATGTGCATGTTCAACAGAAGTACTGCATTTAAACAGTGCTCATAGAAACTCTATAGATTGGAATTAAAATCCAGTATTTTTTTGTTTTGTTTTTATTCATTGATCTACACATCATACCCCCACAATTTACACGTGAAAAAATATTTCTGAAATGTGCAGAAAATTTATGAGAAATAAAAACTGAAACAGCTTGGGTGGATAAGTGTTCACACCCTTGTAATAGCATTGGCAAATTATCTCATGTGTAACCAATCGGCTTCAAAATCAAACATCAAGTTAACTCTTCCGCTCCTGACATATTTTATGGCTATTCTAGGGCCGCGTGGCATGTTTGCTACATTTATTGTTATACATTGGTATAAACCCTGCTTTGATCAGGCCATCCCTCCAAACTTGATGACAGAGCAAGAAGAAGACTGATCAGAGAGGCTACCAAGAAGCCAATGGCAACTTTGCAAGAGTTATAGGCTTTTATGGCCAAGATAGGACAAAGTGACAAAATTATCCCAAGCAGTACACAAATCTGGCTTTTATGGTTGTATGGCAAAGAAGGAAGCTATTACTCAAAAAAGTGACAAAACTAAAATGGAACTTTCTGGCCTAAATGCAAAGCGTTAAGTTGGGCAAAAACTCAACACAGTGCATCACCCAAAGAACACTTATTTCTAATTGGCAGGGACTGGGACAATTGTCAGGATAGAAGTGAAAATGTAGTACAGAAATATATTACAGAAAACCCTGAACCCTGAACAAAAACTGAAATTGGAATGGAAGTTCACCTTTCAGCATGACAACAAACCGAATGACCCAAAGCCACACTGAAGGGTCTAAGAAACTAAAAGGTAAATGAGTGGAGCAGTTAGAGCCCATCCTAAATCCAATACAAAATGTGTGGCATAACTTGAAGATTGCTGTCTATCCCAATTAAGGATTGAACAGTTTTTTAACTGTCAAATATAGCCAAATCTAGGTGTGCAAAGTTTAAGAACATAAAAACATACGAAAGTTTACAAATGAGAGGAGGCCATTCAACCCATCATGCTAGTTTGGTGTCCATTAATAACTGAGTGATCCAAGGATCCTATCCAGTCTGATTTTAAATGTTCCCAAATTTTCAGCTTCAAACACATTGCTGGGGAGTTTGTTCCAGATTGTCACAACTCTCTGTGTAAAGAAGTGTCTCCTGTTTTCCATCTTGAATGTCTTGAAGCCTAATTTCCATTTGTGTCCCCGGGTGCGTGTGACCCTGCTGATCTGGAAAAGCTCCTCTGGTTTGATGTGGTTGATGCCTTTCATGATTTTGAAGACTTGAATCAACTTCCCACGTAGTCTCCTCTGTTCCAGGGTGAAAAGGTTCAGTTCCTTCAGTCTCTCCGAGTAGGACTTTCCCTTCAGACCTGGAATAAGTCTGGTTGCTCTCCTCTGAACTGCCTCTCGAGCAGCGATATCTTTCTTGAAGTGTGGTGCCCGAACTGTACACAGTATTCCAGATAAGGTTGTACAGTCTTAACATTACTTCCCTTGTTTTAAATTCTACACTTTTCACAATATACCCTAACATTCTGTTTGCCTTTTTTTATTGCTTCCCCACATTGTTTGTATGGGAAAAGTGTCCACATAGACTCCTAGGTCTTTCTCATGCGTTACTTCATCTAGTTCTATTCCTCCCATGGTGTAATTATAGTGAACATTTCTGTTATCTGCATGTAATACCTTGCACTTGTCCACATTGAATTTCATCTGCCAGGTGTAGGCCCACAACTGAATATTATCCCTCTGAATAAGTCCCTCTGAATAGCCTGTGCTGCCGAGATTGTATCTGCTGAGCCACCTATTTTAGTATCATCTGCAAATTTGAAAAGTTTGCTAACTATCCCAGAGTCCAGATCATTAATATAGATTAGAAAAAGCAAAGGCCCTAGTACTGATCCCTGTAGAACTCCACTAACAACCTCACTCCAGTTAGAAGCAACTCAACACCCTCTGTTTCCTATACATCATCCAGTTAATAATCCATCTACTTACATTACCATGAATACCTACAGCTTCCAATTTGAGGATCAGTCTTTGGTGTGGAACCTTATCAAAAGCTTTTTGAAAATCTAAGTATATCATATCATATGCTTTCACATGATCTACAGCTGCAGTTGCATGTTCAAAAAATTCTAATGGATTAGTAAGACATGATCTGCCTCGTCTAAACCCATGTTGACTACCTGCAAGAATATGGTTTTCATTAAGATGCTCCTCTATTTTCTGTCCAACATTTTTCCAACATTGTACAGGTGAGACTGATTGGTCTGTAATTTCCTGGCTCAGTTCTGTCCCCTTTCTTGTGGATTGGTATGACATTTGCTGTATTCCAGTCAGTTGGCACATCCCCTGTTCTAAGTGTCATTTGGAATAGTTTAGTTAGCGGCCTATCAATAATTTCCCTAATTTACAATTATTGTTGGAAATATACCATCTGGCCCAGGTGATTTGTTTGTTTTTAATTCTGCTTGTCCCTGTAGTACCTCCTCCTCATTTATCCTGATCTCTCTTAGGGTTTGACTGGACTGATTGTTAACCTGTGTCATGTTATCCATATTTTCTTTTGTAAAAACTTCCATGAAATACTCATTTAGAACATTTGCCACATCTTGTTAGTTTTCCAAGATACCATTTATCCCCTTTATCTGTTTCACTTCCTCCTTTATAGTTTATACAGTATATATCCTCTTTAGACCGAGGCTTTGCTTAAACTCCCTCTGGTGGCTATTTGTTGAGACTGAACCCCAGACTTTCCACAGCCCTTGTTTCCTGGGAGCTGGAGGCTGAACTGTGATTTTATAGGTGATATGGAAGATATTCTAATAAGCACAGTCATACTGATTAGTTATGCCTTTTATCAGTACAACATTAATCATAAAATAAAGGGAACAAAAAGAAAAACATTAAAAAACTTAAGTCAAAGTTTTGATTTAATAGAAGTTTTAAAACAAGCCCCAGTTTCAAAAATAAATGCAGCATCTTAAACCAGTCTGGATAACTGGGGCAGTGCTCATGGATATGCAAAGATGTCTGTCATTACAATTGAGGACCTCCTGTGAAGCAACAGAGAACTAAAGGTACATATTTATAAACCGCACCTCACAAACCCCAGTTGCTGCCATTGCCTGGTTGACACACACTCAACTGCGGAGAAACAACAGTGATACCAAGACACACACAAAAAAACACTATTTAACAAGCCACCCTGAGAATCTAAAAATGTAGAATGTGCTCCAATACATTATAAAACAAACAAGAGGAAAATATGTGTGGACACACATGGTAATATTAAAATCTTGTTATTTTCCTGTTTTCGACACAACACATTTATAACTTCTCTGTCCCTGCACACTGAACAATATGTTTTTCACAGTATTCAAATAAACCCATACATCCCACATAAAGTGACTGTTATTATTGAAAAACAGACCCCGCAGGACAATTATACAGGAATGCTTGCAACAACTTTGGCTCACTTTGTGCTTTTATACAGCTCAGTAATTCAGTCAATTTTCAACTCCCTTTTCTTTTCCTTAGCAAAGGGTTAAGCAAGTATCATTGAGAAAAAGCACATTATAGCTATTCTTATGGAAAAATAAAGGGGTTAGAAATTGATTAAAAAAACTATCAAGTACGCAAAATAAATCCTGACAGTCTTGTAAGGAAGAGTGCCTGTGCCACCTAAAGAAGCACTTGCAAAAACAAAAAAACGACTTTGCAGCTGCACCCACAATTCTGTTTTCACTGTTACAAATGTGTTTGTCTGTGTTGAGTTTCTTATACAATATATTGATTTTAAAGTACTCTTCTGCTATGAGCTGCAGGTTAAGATACCATGAAGCCAAATTTCCATTGATTTCCTGGTCACAGCTCACGAAAAGATCAAGCAATATACAGTTCAGTGCTGCTCAAAAACATCCCAAGAAAGTGCTGGGATGTGAACTCCTTCAAAGCCTCAGGTACAGAAAATCAATACATGGGGTAGAGATGCATGATAGGAATTATTCAGAGGACACTGGCTTAAAATATGTCATATTTACATGGTTGAACTCAATTATGCCACTTTGAAGAGAAGAATGTGCAAGAGACAGCATAGTTACAGGAATTATATATTTACACACACACACTGGCTCTCAAAAGTATTCACCTGCCTTGGACTTCTCCACATTTGGACTTTTCCCAAAGTCGGTTAGTACAATTCCTAATAAAAACTCAATCATGAATACTAAGGAACATTCAAAGCAAATCCTCAATAATGTTCTTCAAAAGCACTAAACATGATGCAACAATAGGCATGGGGCTTAATCGTATTATATGTGATGATTGTTGTATGTCAACGTCAAATAAATGCAATTTACTTAAAATGTAGTCTACATTTATATAGTCCAGGGGTCTCCAACCTTATTGAGAGTGAGGGCTACCAGAAAGTCAGAAAATAATATGGAGGGCTAGTTGTTTCATAACCTACCCGAAGAATATTAATTTGCTCTGTTTACCTTACCTTATGCATATAATGCAGTATTGTATTGTATTGTATTGTATTGTTAATGTTTCCACACAATCATTATTAATAATGTTTTATTCACCAAGTGATCATAGGAAAACATAGACATATTTAAACATAATGTTATATATAATGTTTTCTCTGTTAATGAAAATGTTCAATATTTCCCTGAACATTTGAAAGTAATACAATATCACAATATAACATGTCACACTTCTAACATTTGATATTAAAAGTTTAAAGTGAAAGTTCCAATTTCTGTTTTTGTGCAGTACAAATTACTAGCAAAAAAAACTACACAGTTCTCCTGTAAATGTCTTTTAGTGGTAAACTTGGCATAAGCACACTGTAATCAGGGGTATAACCTGACACTGCTACTCTGATCAAGTCCTCTAGATGTGCATCAGTAAAGCGTGTTCTGTTTTTGTTCTTAATTAAATTCATATTTGAAAATGCAGATTCACACAAATAAGTTGAATCAAAAAGACAAACAATTTTCATGGCTGCTGTGCAAACGCCTTTGTACTTTTGTGAGTCAACAAGGCTCCAAAAGTTAGATGACCCCTGGTGGGCTTTGAGGTGACTGTCACTTTGCAAAGTGAGAATTTCCATCTCTACCTCACTAGAATCCAAGTTAAATGCTTCACTTATTTGCTCAGAAATGCATGTCATGTCCACTTGCATGAAAAAAGAAACACATGGCTTATCAAAGTCATTGAATATGTCCTCAAACTCTTGCCCAAGCCTAGAAAAGAGTTCAGAGTACTTATTCATAGCCCTATGCAAGGCCCTAGATGGAGAAGCATTGTCATTTAGCAATGACCGGAGTCATGACGTGATAAAATCCCATCACTTTGGCACACATTGCCTACTGGTAATGAAGAAACTTTGGGAATTCAGTGTCACCTCTGCATCACACAATGAAGCCTGCATTACGGCCGGTCAACCCGGGGCTCCGTCTGTTGTCACCGAGATCAACTTCTCCAGCAGGAATTTTTTTTCCATGAAATACCCCTTCACTGCGTCATATCAACCCTTATTGTTCTCTTCAGGGGAAGTAATGTAAGGAGTTCTTCTTTCACAGAAAAATCATCAAACACTCTGATAAACACCATCAGCTGCGCCGTACTGTTGGTGTCCACAGATTTGTTACATTGGACGGAGACCCATTTGCAGGTACTTATGTCTTTGTTCAGCTGTTCAGTTAGGTTCACCGACATAGCAGACTTCTGGCCATTGTATTAGCGCCCAATTGGACATCTGAGAGAGCAGAAATTATTTTGGTGCCATTATTCTCATCTTTGAACAAAGTATTTGCAATCACAGTCATTGCCCCTTTCAGAATTTCACTGTCTGAGAATGTTTAGTTTTTTTTCAAAAAGTGTGCAGCTCTGAATGAGTTGCAGCAGTTTGCAGCTTTGGTATTTTTTGCAGGCTTGGTAAAAAAGGACTGCTGTTTCCCTAAAGCTGCTTTTAACTCATGGGCCTTTTCTCTTCTTAATGTGCTGCCTGGTGGGTAGCTCCCATTGAAGCTCTTGTGGCATGTAGTGAAATGCCTAGAGTACAGTGTTAGAGTGTACTTGAAATCACAAATATGGTTTATGTTCATTATTGATTTGCCCTTCATTATTTTTAAGACGTACCAGCTACCTTACATAGCATAGCAATTTTTAAAAAATGAAAATGAGCACTTTATGAATCATGTCTCCCAGCGTTGCACATACATGAACATTGTCTTAAAGGGGTCATGAACTGAGAAATCAAAATTCCCTTGATCTTTTGACATATAAGAGGTAATTGTACTATAAAACATCCTGTAAGTTTCAGAACTCAAAACTTTATCGTTAGTCTAAAAACAGCTTATATTGAAGCCAATCTGCATAAACGACAGGATTTGGAATGTGCCACTTTATTACGCAATAGTGTGGCTAAACCCCGCCTCCGCAGAAGAAGATCAACGCCTGCTTCTGCATTACTGCCTGCTTAGCCCCGCCCACTGAATAACGCATATAGTAGTTAAAAAACGAGAGAGGCAAACGAGGGACTATGCAGAAACCATACCATAAAGATGGCTCCGAAGACAACAATTGACAAGTTTTTTACTTTAATGAAAATGATGGACGATGAATATAAGAACGACAGCTTGACAAAGGATGGTACATTCATTTATACTTCGTTTACGTGAAGCAGCGCGAATTATCCTTTGTCAGATATAACTGTATTAATGCCTATTATCTAAATATCCATATTTGCTAGATGTGTCCAGCAAATGTACAACTCAATGTGAAAACATTAATAGCGTAATAGTTATCCTTTATATTAGCGTTCACTCTCTTGTGTTACAACCAAACTTGAAAGATACTGAATCCAAAACAGGAATGTCGCATGTTACATCACTATATGAAAATACCAGGGATATGGGAGGGGCAGAAGAGCAGTTGGGGTCTGGTTTGCCCCTTACATTAGGAACCGCTGGTGCACAAAATGTAGTAATTTATGTTTACTCTTAATTGTAAAATACTGAAAATAAATTAATAAAAGTATCCCCCCAAATTCCGCCCATGTGTGACTGTTTAAGACTGTGGAAATTAAAACAGTGAAAATAATGGTAGAAAATGGTAGTATACATTATAGCGACTGACGCCACATAACTATGCCACACTATATATACGCTGTTTTCCACTGAATTCTAATTGATGTACACAATGTCCAAAATAAATGTAATACAGCTGGCTTTTACATTCTCTAAAAATAATATCAGTTCGGTGCTAGTATGACAATGACAAAAAAACAACAGCATTTTAGAGCCCATTTTGTAAATATCAAATTTTCTCTAACACAGCTCACTGGGCTTGTGTGAAAAGACCCCAGAAGGGCTTAGTCAATTAAAAGTGCACCTTTGACAGCATGGAGAATGTAATCGTTATAGCCCTTCTACACTGTTCCCTTAATGAGATAACTAGACCACTATCCAATTAAAGCATCTGGCGAAACAAGATTTAAAAAAAAGAAAAGAAAAGCTAAAGCTTCTTTATTAGCATATTTATGTCCACTAAATAGCAAGCTGAGAGTATTTATACTAAGATGCATTAAATAAACCATGCAATGCACCTACAGAAAATCAATACTGACAGATTCTGAATTGTTTTCTGAATTAGTATACTTTAAAAGGAGACTTGCTGGCTGTTTCTATTCTATTTGCAATCCCTGATTTGATGTTGTGTGTAAATCTAGCACTGTGGGGAAAAAAATCAGTGACAACGATCATGTTTTCTGATGTAAAATTCTCTCAATGTAAACAGGTAAAATAAGGCACACCTTGATCAGGTGTGAAAGAAAGGAATATAAATAAACAAACAAACAAGCAAACACTGCCCCCAGAAGAATTAAAGACATATAAAACATCTTCCATAGATGCTGGACTCAGGTCGCTTGTTCTTTGTTAATTTAATATGCACATTTCTGCTAGATGTTATCCCATATCCCAAACTGGCATTGTGGAGAGAACACAGCAGCACACCTCCTCACACACTGCAGACTACGTCTAGAAGTAATGCTTTCCAATGTGCTCAAAATGGGTTTTGAGATGTGAATCATGATGTTTTTATATCCTTCCATGGCATTCCATACAACGTTCTGGTTATATTTTTCACAGTGCCGGTCAAAAAAATATATTTCCATGTTGTTCTTTACTAAATACAGTAACATACTGTGCAATTCTATCAGACTGAACTGCAGAAAGCCAGAGGCACTTTTATAAACCATTTTTTTTGTGAACAAGCACTTTAACCAAGTACTAAGTGGCCCAAGGCCAATTTAAAATAAGGTTTCCAAAGAACTATGCAACTGAAATAGTAAAATCTGACACCCAGCATTTGCAGCTTTTATACAATTTACCCCCCCAACACCCCAATTTACATCCACAGCAATGAAATGACACTAATAATACAAGGCTATCAAGGGTCACAGAGAGCATTCAGCTCAACATGCTTAGGAATTTTCACATTTTAAAGAATCCCTCTCCAATTCTTTAAAGAGGAAGCTCAACACTGGAAGCAAAAGGTGATTGATTAGAACTTTCTTGGGAAAGAGAAGATTGGGTATGGCCACTATATATATATATATATATATATATATATATATATATATATATATATATATATATATACTTTTAACATGATCTAAACTTGGAAGAACAATGAGAAGATTTCTTTATATATATATATATATATATATATATATATATATATATATATATATATATATATATATATATATATATATATAGATGGTTGACAAATTAAAGGAAAAACCTGAATAGAGGAACATAACAAATATAGATGCCTCCAGAGAGGTGTACTGCATAATACAATTAAGCAATTGACATCCTATCATGCTCTGTGGCATATATAAAAATGCTGAACATGTCCAGTTGACCTCGATTTTGGATCAAGATGGCAAGAGGAAAGGATCTAAGTGACTTTGAAAGAGGGGTCATTATTGGGGCATGAATGGCAGGAGCTTCAGTCACAAAGACTGCTCAACTGGATAGTGTTCTCGACAAGTGGGTGAGTGCATGTGTGGCATACACCAAGAAAACGGTACAGGCCTGACTGCTTGACCCCTACAGTGAAGGGGTCCAGAGGCTCTGTTATGCTGTGGGGGGGCATTTTCCTTTCATGGTTTGGGTCCACTTGTCCCCTTAGAGTGAAGGATAACTGCAAATCATTACAAAGTTATACTGAGTGATCACCTTTATCCTGTGGTGAAATATTTCCATCCTGATGGTGATAGTGGTCTCTTCCAGGATGACAATGCCCCCATCCACAGGGTACGAGGGGTCACTGAATGGTTTGAGTATGAAAATGATGTGAATCATATGCTATGGCTTTCACAGTCACCAGATCTTAACCAAATCGAAGATCTATGGGAGATTTTGGACCGATGTTTTAGACAGCGCTCTCCAACACCATCATCAAAACACCAAATGAGGGAATATCTTTGGGAAGAATGGTGTTCCAGCACTCCAAATTTAGATCATCTTACATGTCTGCATTGTCATAAATATGTTGCTGAACAGTTATCTGACTGATGATGAATAGAGACTACCTAAGTTTAAAGTGTGAGAAACAAGCAGGAATAAATTTGCTTATTATTATTATTATTATTATTATTATTATTATTATTATTATTATTATTATTATTATGATTAATAGAGAAATTGGATTGCATGGAGTCTTTATTAGTTGCAATGCTTGGGTGCTTATGTTGCTTGTAAGGGAGAAGAAAAAAGATAAGAAAATAAAACTCCCCTGTGGCTAAAATACTGCCTCTCTATGAGGAATAATTACATTTTCAATCACCAGTTCAAATCATGCCAATGGTTTTGTCAATACACCAACTGCCCAAGACTTTTATGGACAGAACTTAATATCATTAGCATATACATGTAGGATGGCAGCTGATGCCTCTTTTCCAATATCTCTGAACAGGGCCTCTGCCAGCCTAGATCTTATCGCTTTATTGTGGCCAAGGGCTTCCTTGTGGAGATGAATACCTTGCTTCTGGTATTGGAATTCACCACTTTCCCATGCGGCTGACCCACATTTTAATAATATGCAAAGAGACAAAAATAATAAAATAATAAAACTCTCATTATTGTGTACCTTAGTCCTTGAAAGGAACTTTCTACCAATACTATAATGCATTAAAGTGATTCTTCATTATAAAAACAACTTACATGATGAAGGTATGAAATGAACCTTGATTGTTCAATTGCTATTTTTTGTATTATACTGTCAACAAACTCTGTAGACTTTCAAATTTTATCTTAAATGTAACCAATCTTTGTCTATGCTTCTTTTTTTTTTTGCACTGTCTGTGATGTTGTTTTTCTAAAAAAGGGTCTTGAACAGCTTTTCTGACAAAATTAATGCACTCCTTCAATGAGCTCAGGAAGAGATTAAAATTAATAATGTGTAACAACCTGGCCAAAACAAAAACAAAATAAAAATAGAATTGATATAATGCAAGCTTTATTTGAGTTTCTTTGAGCTTTCTTTGGGCATTTGAACTGAAAAAACTGCAGACAAAATGATTGGAAGTTTCGAAGGAAACTAAAAACGGAAACTTGGACAACATTCCTAGTCGTAATCATATTGATTGCTCAGGTTAGGATGTACAGTGTTTGGGTGAATGAGTTATACTTTAAACATACAGAGCTCAACCTCAAACCTCAAACACATTCCATATGTGGTCTAGAACATAAATTAAAAATTTTGCAAATGGTGCAGTTATATCACCTTGCATTCACTTTGCAGATATCTACCCACCCTTGTATTACACTTATCTGTATAAAGACACATGGTTCTGGGCTACAAACTTGTGAATGGAGAATAATGCTGGGAGGCAACATATTTCATACTTACAGTTTATTTATTAATACAATATAAGAACAATGAGAAAACACAGCATATGTCTGTAAACTAACATTCTCTTTGGCTAAAATAGGTCAGTAGGGGTCATTTGAACATATTTTACACATCATGAGATACTCATAAAGCTGCTGCCAATCAGGGTCCCAAGCATCAGCAATATAAGGGAAGGCTTTATGTATATACTGTATGTATGTATGTATGTATGTATGAATAAATGAATGAATTAATTAATTCATGATCTGCCAAAGACTCAAATTTAATAACTAAATGGGTCAAACACCATTCCAAAGTCCTGCTCATAAAAATGAATAATAAAAAAATAGTGAATATCCTTTTAGGCCCTTTTTATTGGAGTTTCCACTTTGCTCTCTGAATAGGGCAATGAATGCAAGCTGTGTTATTAATGTCACCACTGGTTAATTCCAAATGTATTGACTTGGAATGTTAAGAAATATCTTCAGAATTGTTTTAAGGGACATTACTTTGGTGTCATTATCCAGGACTAAGATAAGGTCTGAAAGTTTATGAACGTTCTTCCAATGAAAAAAATAAAATAAAAATAATAATAATAAATATATTATACACTGCTCAAAAAAATTAAGGGAACATGTAATCATCACAGTATAACACCAAGTCAATTAAACTTCAGGGATATCAATCTGTCCAGTTATGATTCCTGAGTGATTGTGAATCAATGTCACCTGTTTTGGTGCAAATTAAAGTGACAACAGGTGCACTGGAGAGGCAACAGCAAGACAACTTCCAAAAAGGGAATGGTTTTTGCAGGTGGTGGCCACAGACAATTGCTCTCTCCTTATCCTTCCTGATTGATTCTTCTCTAGTTTTGCATTTTGCTAGTGTCACTACTGGTAGCAGGCGGTACTTGCAACCCATTCAGGTTGCACAGGTAATCCAGCTCCTCCAGGATGGCACATCCATACATGCCGTTGCAAGAAGGTTAGCTGTGTCTCCCAGTACAGTCTCAAGAGCATGGACGAGATATCAAGAGACGGGCCATTACACAAGGAGAGCTGGACAGGGCCATAGAAGGGCATCAACCCAGCAGCAGGACCAGTATCTGCACCTTTGTGCGAGGAGGAACAGGAGGAGCACTGCCAGAGCCCTACAAAATGACCTCCAGCGGGCTACTGGTGTGCATGTTTCTGACCAAACTGTCAGAAACAGACTCAATGAGGGTGGCAAGAGGGCCAGATGTCCTCTAGTGGGACCTGTGCTCACAGTCCAGCACCATGCAGCTCGATTGGCATTCGCCAGAGAACTAGAATTGGCAGGTCCGCCATTGGCGCCCCATTCTCTTCACAGATGAGAGCAGGTTCACACTATGCACATGTGACAGACATGAAAGAGTCTGGAGATGCCGTGGTGAACATTATGCTACCTGCAGCATCATCCAGCATGACCGGTTTGGTGGTGGGTCAGTGATGGTCTGGGGAGGCATATCCTTGGAGGGTTGAACAGACCTCCACATGCTAGCCAAGTACCCTGACTGCTGTTAGGTACCGGTATGAAAGCCTCAGATATTCCCTCAGAACCTTTGGGACGTTATGTATCGGTGCATCCGACGCCGCCAAGTAGCGCTACAGAGTGTCCAGGAGCTCACTGATGCCCTGATCCAGGTCTGGGAGGAGATCCCCCAGGACACCATCCGCCATCTCATCAGGAGCATCTCATTGGAACAGCCTGTGATTTAAATTGTTTACTTTGATTTTCAGTGTGAGTTTGAATCCAGCCCTAAATCAGTTGGTGATTTTGGTTTCCATTGACCGTTTTTACGTCATTTTGTTCTTAACGAATTACACAATGTACAGTAAAGATTTTGATCTTTAATATATTTCGTTCATCGAGATCCAATGTTTGATTTAAGTGTTCCCTTAATTTTTTTGAGCAGTGTATATATATATATATATATATATATATATATATATATATATATATATATATATATATATGCCATGTTTTGTAGGCATATATTCAGGTGTATGATTAAACAATTATACCAAACAGGTGCTAATGATTATCAATTCAATATATAAGTTGAAACACAATCATTAACAGCTGTGTAGGAGTAATAAAACTGGGTGAGGAACAGCCAAATTCAGTTTACTGTCAAAAGTCATACACCATGGCAATACTGAGCTCATCAACAAGACACAAGGTAGTTATACTGCATCAGCAATGTCTCTTCCAGGCAAAAATTTCAAGGCAGGCAGGGGTTTCCAGATGTGCTGTCCAAGCTCTTTTGAAGAAGCACAAAAAACGGGAAACGTTGAGGACCACAGACGCAGTGGTCGGGCAAGGAAACTTATTGCAACAGATGAAAGACACATCATGCTTATTTCCCTTCGCAATCAAAAGATGTCCAGCAGTCAACGACCCCAAACATACAGCAAAAGTATTTAAGAACTATCTTCAGCGTAAAGAAGAACAAGGAGTCCGGGAAGTGATGGTATGGCCGCCACAGAGTCCTGATCTCAACATCATTGAGTCTGTCTGGGATTACATGAAGAGAGAGAATCAACTGAGGCTGCCTAAATCTACAGAAGAACTGTGGTTAGTTCTCCAAGATTTTTGGGCCAACCTACCTACCGAGTTTCTTCAAAAACTGTGTGTAAGTGTACCTAGAAGAATTGATGCTGTTTTGAAGGGTGGTCACACCAAATATTGATTTGATGTAGATTTTTCTTCTGTTCACTCACTTTGTATTTAGTTAATTGATCAAATATATTATATATATAATTATATACACTGATCAGCCATAACATTATGACCACCTGCCTAATATTGTGTAGGTCCCCCTTTTGCTGCCAAAACAGCCCTGACCCATCGAGGCATGGACTCCACTAGACCTCTGAAGGGTTGCTGTGGTATCTGGCACCAAGACGTTAGCAGCAGATCCTTTAAGTCCTGTAAGTTGCCTCCATGGATCGGACTTGTTTGTCCAGCACATCCCACAGATGCTCGATTGGATTGAGATCTGGGGAATTTGGAGGCCAAGTCAACACCTTGAACTCGTGATTCATCAGACCAGGCCACCTTCTTCCATTGCTCCGTGGTCCAGTTCTGATGCTCATGTGCCCATTGTAGCGCTTTCGGCAGTGGACAGGGGTCAGCATGGGCACCCTGACTGGTCTGTTGCTACGCAGCCCCATACGCAACAAACTGCGATGCACACCTTTCTATCAGAACCAGCATTAACTTTTTCAGCAATTTGAGCTACAGTAGCTCGTCTGTTGGATTGGACCACACGGGCCAGCCTTCGCTCCCCACGTGCATCAATGAGCCTTGGCCACCCATGACCCTGTCGCCGGTTCACCACTTTTCCTTCCTTGGACCACTTTTGATAGGTACTGATCACTGCAGACTGGGAACACCCCACAAGAGCTGCAGTTTTGGAGATGCTCTGACCCAGTCATGTAGCCATCACAATTTGGCCCTTGTCAAAGTCGCTCAGATCCTTAAGCTTGCCCATTTTTCCTGCTTCTAACACATCAACTTTGAGGACAAAATGTTCACTTGCTGCCTAATATATCCCACCCACTGACAGGTGCCATGATAACGAGATTATCAGTGTTATTCACTTCACCTGTCAGTGGTCATAATGTTATGGCTGATCAGTGTATATATATATATATGGAATACATACTACACATCCACCTCTCCAACCCCTCCCACTCTGCTGGATTTCTTCCTCTCCTTCACTCCTTTAACTTCTCTCTCTCCCCATCTCCCCCCACTCACAGGGCAAGTTGCCAACTAGATCACATCTTCTCTAGAGGCTGCTCCCCTTCGACATTCTCCGTGACACCCCTGGACATCTCAGACCACCACTTCATCTTTCTCTCTTTCTCTCCCCTCCTTCCCCACCCCACCCACTCCCTCTGTCACCTTCTGCCACAATTGCCTCCACTGCTCTCACTCTTACCTTCCAGACTTTTTCCCATCTGTCTGTTAACTGTGCTACCTACTCTTTGTTCTCCTCCCTCACCTCCTCCCTTGATTCTCTCTGTCCTCTCACATCTCGTCCTGTCACCCCCTCCCCTTCCCAGGCTTGGATCTCGTCCATTCTCCTCTCAACCTGATCCAGTCTGTGCACTGCTGAACAGAAGTGGAAGAGGTCCAAACTCCCAGCTGACCTCAAACTCTACCGTTTCTCTACTTTCTATATTCTCCTCCTCACTCACCTCAGCCAAGAAGTCTTACTTCCAATCACTCTTTGAATCCTCTGTCAATAACCCCTGCAAACTATATTCCACCTTCTCCTCCCTCTTCGCCCCACTCCCCCTACTCCTCTTTCTTCTCTCTCTGCAGTTGATTTTGCCTCCTTCTCCTCCAAGATCACATACATCTGCAAGCTCTTCAACAATCCCTCCTCCTCTCCCATCCTGCCCAAGTCTCCCACCAATTAAGCTTCCTTTTCTTCATTCTCACCTCTCTCGGACTCTGAACTTTCCTCTCTCCTCCTAGGTCACAAACCCACAACATGTGCCCTGGACCCCCTCCCGACTCGCCTCCTCCAAGTGACTGCTCCCGATCTACTCCCCTTCATCTCCTCCCTACTCAACTCCTCACTACTCACTGGCTGTTTCCCCTCTGTTTTTAAATAAGCTGTTGTCATCCCACTCCTCAAGAATCCTACCCTTGACCCTACCTCTAATCAGAACTACCGCCCTGTCTCCCTACTCCCCTTCCTTTCAAAGACCCTCGAGTGTGCTGTCCACCATCAGATCTCTGCATTTCTTTCCCATCACTCACTTGATCCTCTGCAATCTGGCTTCCGCACAGCTCACTCCACTGAGACTGCTCTCCTGGCAGTCACTGACTCCCTCAGCTGTGCTCAGGCGGCCTCCCTCTCCTCAGTCCTCATCCTCCTTGATCTCTCTGCAGCATTTGACACTGTCGATCACTCCATCCTCCTCTCCTGCCTCGCTGACCTTGGAATCTTGGAGACTGCTCTCACCTGGTTCTCAGTGACCGGTCCTACCAAATGACATGGCAAGGTTCCACATCCACCCCCCAACTTCTCCTCACAGTCGTACCCCAAGGCTCTGTCCTGGGCCCCCTCCTATTCTCTACACTCGCTCTCTGGGCCCCCTCATTGCATCACATGGTTTCTCTTACCATTTTTATGCAGATGTTGCCCAGATCTTCATGTCTTTTCCCTCATCTGACACTCTCATCCCCTCTCACATCTCTTCCTGTTTGTCTGCTATCTCTGCCTGGATGCACTCACACCACCTCAAGCTCAACCTCTCCAAATCTGATCTCATCTTTTTTCCCCCCTTTCTCAACTTCTGCTGACCTCTCTATCTCTATCCCCATGGAATCTATGACACTCTCTCCCTCTTCTTCCGCTAAGAACCTAGGAGTCACGCTCAATCCTGCACTCTCCTACACTCAGCACATCACCATGCTGACATGCACCTGCAGGTTCTTCCTGAGCAACATATGCCGAATCCAACATATTTCCTCACCAACTACTCGACTCAGCTGCTCGTCTAGTCCCTGGTCCTCTCCCACCTGGACTACTTCAACTCCCTCCTGGCCGGCCTGCCTGCAACTACTACCCGCCCACTCCAGCTCATCCAGAACTCTGCGGCTCGTCTGGTATTCTGTCTGCCCCGATTCGCACATGCTACTCCACTGCTCTGCTCCACTGGCTCCCGATACCGGCATGCATTCAGTTCAAGACATTGACCCTCACCTACCGCTGTCTCAACCAGACTGCAACGAGTTACCTGCAGACCCTCGTCTCTCCATACATCCCCTCCAGACCGCTGCAGTCTTCTGGTGCCAGAAGACTAACCCTACCTCCTTTCCACTCCCCTTCCTCCAGAGCCCACTCCTTTTCATCCCTGGCCCCTAAGTGGTGGAACGACCTTCCCACTGAAGTCAAAACAGCAGAGTCCCAGACCTCCTTCCCGGCAATTACTCAAGACGCATCTTTTCAGACTCGTAATTCTCCTGTAAAGATTGCACTTATACAATGTTTTGTCATACTCTTGCTTGCATTACTTGCACTTGTATTGTTTATTTTGTAAGTTGCCCTGGACAAGGATGTCTACTAATAAATAAATAATAATAATAAATAATAAAATAATAATACTCAATAAAAGCTCACATTATTACTTTTCAATTGCTTCAATGTGATTCAATCAGAATCACCTCAAATTGTCTCTTGAATCTGTCAAGTTTAAGAGAAGTTTATATATTTGTATAAAAAAAAACTGCAGTAAGTTGTATTTATTGGCTTTAATTATATAAAGCAATATTTTGTTTTAATAATAAAAAAAACTAAATGTAAAACAATTCTGTTAAATTAATGAGACAGCACCCTACTTGTATTGAAATGTAGTTAAAGTGGTCATTTTAGGTGTTTGAACTCTTATTCATTAAATTAATGTAGTGAAAACCTGAACTCTGTGATATGCTTAAGGATAAACCCACAGGAAATAAACTGTTGGAAAATAGTTTTTTGATAAACACCAGTTCCCAGCAGAGTATAAAAAAACACACTGCAATGTCCTTCCAATTACACAGCTGCTGAATAATAATATGCCACCTTAGTCCTTAAATGTAAATCTTAATTGGCATAGCCACAGATAATTGTGGTTACTTCTTTTGGCTTAACTAAACTTAATTGTGTTGAATAAAATTGAGGAAGCCTCATGTCAGCATTTATCTTGCTATTCGTCAGTTGCAGAAGATCAACATTAACTTAAAGCATTGGCATACTTTAAACGTCAACTTTCCTTAAATTAACTTCTCAGTGAATGTACTACACATGCAGCAAATTATTTGACTCAATGTAATGCAAAGCCCTTCTTTGTGATTCCATTGCTGTGATTTAAGCTATCTAAGGTGCTTTCTTATCTGTGATGTTTTTAAGAACAGCTTGTCTAGCTGCGTTTAGCAGGCTGAAATTTAATAGTGATATTATGGGAACCTTTAACTGTGACCCGCCAACAGTTTTCTGGACTTAATTTCCATTGAAGATGATTAGTGCAACTGTCAGTCATAAACACATACAGATGCCTGGAGCCAATTTAGGCATATCAGCTCTGCACCTTGTTTCATTTGCAGACAAAGGCTTTTGTCGCTTTGATAAGGGTCTGTGCTAAACAGGGTTTAAAATGAATTCCTAATTTCTTTGGTGTTTGTCACATTCACTCTGAGTAAAATGTCACCATGTGTGTCAGAGAATGCTAACAAGCACCCAGCCTCTATTAATTGCACAATGATCTTGACAGGCTGGATTGTGCTCTTCCATGAAAATAAATTGCTATTATTTTACTTAATCAAAAATTCTAATGATAAAAGAGGCAGCTTTGCAAAGGTCAGACTAAACAAATTCCCATTGTAGAGTACATAAATAAATAAACAAACAAGCTATATTCTCATGCATATCAACAGTCATCATACATCTTTAGAAATTATCACATCATAGAAAAAAGAAAGAAAACAATTCTGAACATTTTTCTCTCCAAATACCCAAACTACTTGTATACCTTTTTCAGACCTCTACTCTTGTATCTGCATCAGTCTGGGCATGATACACAGGGTTCCAGTTCACAGAAACTGCTGTGTTTGTGCTGGCTGTGTATTGTGCTTTGTGTTGTGTCACATGTAAATTCTGTCTGTCAAGGCTGCTCACATGGTGCTGATAGAGTGAGGCAGAGCCCTAGTACAAGAAGGACAAAGAAGTACAAGAAGTGATGAACATGTGACATTTGTAATATGAATGTTACACCTTTTACCTATCGCAGCAGGTAAGAATTCAGCTCTCTTAGAGATGATGTGAATTCAAAGACTAAAATAAGATTTTTGCTTTGTATGTATTGTGTTTCTCCAGCTACTCTTTCAACACACTTTTCCTATTCTGGAAAAGCAAGGGTTACATTCCCAAATCAAGCAAGTTAAATGGTGTCCCAGAAAGGTTGTCTATAAAGCAGATTAATGTTGGCCAGTATAAACCCAGATTACACCACAGCTTACTTTGCATTCCACATTTTATTTTGGAATAATAATATAACTTCATTTGTAGAAATGTTTAGATACTGACCTACTTGAAAATTAACAATTATCTGAAGTGTTAGAATCTGAGGAACAATCTCTTAAGTATCAAATTGATCATAATTTCTGGCTTTATTCTTTCAACACTTAAAACACTGTAGTAGGTAAAACACTTAAAAAACACTTACTCACCTAAAAATAATTGCAGCTAATAAATATATATTTTTGTGAATGAAACATGAAGATTTATTGTAAATGTATTTCTATTAGTTAATCAAGATACAAAAGATGCAATATTTGTTGTAATATATAAATTATACATGTATAGAGAGAACTTAGTCAAGACCCCAGATCAAATGTCACTTACACTGAGCTGTGCAAAACCATAAGGAAACATATTACTGAAGATGTAAGAAAGTTTACCACAAAGTCGAACAGGCAAGTAAAAATTGTCCCTAATAATAATAATTTCTAATAAAAAAAAAGTGTAAACTGTTCATACATTATTTGAAAGAGGGACACTGTTCAATGTTGTGATCATTCCGTGTATTACTATAACTAAGTTATAAGTATCTATTAAACATTTATAAACCAATAATAATAACACGTTAATAACAATAAGCAGAACTTTATTATGAAGTGTTACGAATTAAAGAAACCATAGAAAATAATGGGGACATCAAAAATGAAAAACAAAGCCTTGGAATAGTAAAGAATAAATTAATTGCCTTGAAAAAGGATGATGGCACCTTAAGCTCAACCTCTCCAAATCGGATCTCCTGTTTTTCCCTCACTATTCCTCACCTTCTGCTGACCTCCCCATCTCGATCCCCTTGGAATCCACCACACTCTCTCCTTCTTCTTCCGCTAAAAATCTAGGAGTCACCCTCGATCCTGTGCTCTCCTACACCCAGCACATCACCACGCTGACACGCACCTATAGATTCTTCCTGAGCAACATACGCCAGATCCGTCCCTTCCTTACTCGACTCAGCTACTCGTCCAGTCACTGGTCCTCTCCCGCCTGGACTACTGCAATTCCCTCCTGGCCGGCCTGCCTGCATCTACTACCCGCCCACTCCAGCTCATCCAGAACTCTGCGGCTCGTCTGGTATTCTCTCTGCCACGGTTCGCACATGCTACTCCACTGCTCCGCTCCCTCCACTGGCTCCCGATACTGGCACGCATTCAGTTCAAGACACTGACCCTCACCTACCGCTGTCTCGACCACACTGCACCAAGCTACCTTCAGTCACTTGTCTCTCCATACATCCCCTCCAGACCACTGCGTTCCTCCAGTGCCAGAAGACTAACTCTGCCTCCTCTTCACTCTCCTTCCTCCAGAGCCCGCTCCTTCTCATCCCTGGCCCCTAAATGATGGAACGACCTTCCCACCAAAGTCAAAACAGCAGAGTCCTTGACCTCATTCTGGCGCTTACTCAAGACGCATCTTTTCCGACAGTACTTGTAATATTAGTCCTCTATCCCTGCTAGATAGCACTTCACAGTTTTTATTATGCTTCTCGCATTCTTGATTGTTTTCCTCCTTGCTCCCTTTCCCATACGTAGCCCTTGACTGTGACCCTACATCTTGACAGCACTTAGCTTTCACCGTCCAGGATGTAGGACCTCACTTACGGTACTTGTGTAAAGTGTAAATTGGAATTTGTAAAATGTATTATTTTGAATTGCTATGTTTTAGCTAAATTGAATTTGTAATGATTGATGCCGTGTACTTAACTGTATTTTTGCACTTTGTTTGCACTTATGGCCAAGTACACATCTACACAGTGCCATTCATTCTAACACATTATAATGTACTACAAAACTGCTTTTTATGACACCTTATGCAATTTAAACATTCCTCAAATTTGATTGGCTCATGGCAACCATCTCGTTTCATCAATAATATTGCCTTTAACAAATCTGATGGAGGATCTAGCCAAGGGCATGTGTACAAAAATCCACATAGCATCACTCTACACAGCTATGTAGCACTGTATCAAGTGTATTGCTTGCATAAGAATTTGAAAATAATGGCAGAGAAATTATAATAATGAGGCTTCCAGATGATTCCAG
The DNA here is from genome assembly GCF_036373705.1 of Amia ocellicauda. NCBI lineage: Eukaryota > Metazoa > Chordata > Actinopteri > Amiiformes > Amiidae > Amia > Amia ocellicauda. Next base: position 22,414,934 of record NC_089856.1, on the reverse strand, counting down.
TCAAGAAATGTATGGTTTCAGACTCCTAATCATATAAATCAGATGAAAGCACATTTTGACAAAATCGGTTTTCATGGTCAAGTTCCCCCTCTTGTGGTCAAATATGTTAAGGTACAAGCCAGTATTAATCTCAAAAAATCTGAACAAAAAGTCAAAAGTCAAAATCTTTTGTTCATTACTGCCATGTTTTTTCATTTAGGAACTATTCTTTAAGAACATGTATACAACACAGTCCTAAGATACTGTATACCAAAGCACACATCAGCCAGTTTAAGGGTTTATGAGAAATCGAGGCTGAAGTGTTTTCAGCATAATCCAAGATGGTTGCCATACTGTGTGACTTATACATTTTTGGAAATAGCCAAATCAAGTATTAACATAAGCGCAGTATGTGCTATATGTCTCATATCTCAACTCTTTACCGTTCCTGAGAAAACAATGTTTGAAAACGGACATTTTTTGTTTGGACTACAATCAAGATGGCTGTTACATGATGCCTCCATTTTGTGGTCGAGTGACCATGTCATAGACTCCTACATCCATTCCAAGTTTGGTGACTTTTTAGACATCGGTTCAAAAGTTATAGGCATTTGAACATATTCTGGTGGAAGAGAAGAAAAATAATAATAATAATAATAATGACCAGTGACCACCACATTGCTTATGGGATCAATCCTGTCAAGTAACAATCAGTCCAATGCATTCTAACATAGTTCCATACTGCACCATATGCATTTATTTGCAACTTGACAATCTCTGAAATTTGATTGGCTCATGGTGGCCATCTTGTTTTCTCAATCAACTTGCCTTGAACAAATCTGATAGAAGAGCTAGCCAAGGTCACGTGTAGAAAATTTCTTATCAATCGGACCAACTCTTTCGGAGAAGATCTTTGAAGATTCTTGGCCAATCCAATATGGCTGCCAAACCATGTGACTTATCGACTTGTCTTTAACAAATCTGAATACAGGCCATAACATAACTTCACACACCAAGTTTCACATCTGTCCCATCTGCGGTTTCGGAGAAGAAGATTTTTGTAGATTTTCCAAAATGTGTCACTTAAGCCACTATGGCCAGCAGACCATGTGACATATGGCCTCCATATTGCATATGGCATAGCACTACATAGTATCAATGTATGAAGTTTCATGAGTTTTCGTCCAGCGGTTTGGTTTTTATAGGCTTTTCAAAAAAACGGCAGAAAAATAATAAAAACTAGAAGTTGCATGCAACCTTTAAGGCTTCCATGTTGTATCAGTAGGTTTCAGATTTGAGCAGGCATTGTAGTTTAAATGCATGTGTTGTTAAATGTGTAATTTTCAATTCTAATCCACTGCAGTATACATTTGAGGTTTTCAATATTTTGTCACTTGAAGTGTGTATTTCAATGTCAGTGGGGTATAATATTAATGTCTTGATTGCATGCATCAATTTCGTAAGGTACCATTGTATTTTTCACTTAATTCTAGCATATATGTGAAATTTGCATTGTGTCATTCAAGATGCAGAATGCAATTCCCAAGTTTGGTCACACGATGGAGGTAGAGGTCTACATAAGGAAAGTCATGATGTGACTGACATGTGAAGCTTTCATTTTGGTTGGTGTACAGCAGCCAGGTTTTGTGTCCTATCAACTTGGCTTCATCAACTTTGACAGATCTTTGTACTAGTCTAATCACTAACAATTTAAGAACATAAGGCTATAGTTCTGAAGATATTTGCTGTCACAAGTGACATAATGTAACACAATTTGGTGAGGTTTTGAATTTTGCTGATAGGTTTTTCTGTGGTCAATTTCATGCTTTTAGAAATACGCGTATTTTGCATATGTGCACAGTCATTTTCTTGTGACTGCCACATTGTTGCACACAGTCACTTGTATCTTGCAGATATGATAGATAGCAGTGTCTATGTAATACATGCAAAGTTTCAGGGCACTGGGTTTTAGAGTTCCGGAGTAGTAGCTGTTTTCATTTTCGCAGGCGGACACATGTTAAATCCAACATTGCGGCTTAACCGTGTACCTCAAAAACTTAATTGTCAGGTTTTATGTTCAATGCACAGACATAGACATAGGTGCTGAGTTTCATCTGCATACTGCATTCCAGTGTAGAGGTAATGTGATACTTGTCTGAAGCGGCGCGTACATTTTTTTTCATTGGCCCACAGCACCCATGTTTTTCACTGGGGCAACTCGCCTTTAACAACCTTGGTTGGACTCTGTACTAGTGTCATGCATGCCAATTTGTGTCACAGTGGGTACAAGTGGCATGGATTAGAAGGCACCAAAGCTGGATCAGAGAATGCTACATGACGGACAAAGCGTGCACCCGGGGAACTTCTGATGAACAAGCGTAATAGTGGGGCATAAGGTATGCATGTGTGTGAAGTGGCATATGCATGTGTCCATTGGTTTTGGAGAAGAAAATTGTTGTTGCATTTCACAATTTAGACTCCTATTACAATATTTAGCAACACCATGACACCAGCATGTGCAGTTTTCACTGCATTGTAGGTATAAGTGGTTTCTACAACACTTGTGAGTTTTGTGAGTTTTCATGCATGTATGAGCGTTTTAGGGGCATTAGAAGTTTTGGCGGAAGAATAAAAATAATAATAATAAAAATCCTAACAAAAACAATATCCTAACAATAACAATAGGGTTCCAGCAACTTCGTTGCTTGGCCCCCTAATAATAATAACAATCATAAACAGAGATGCGATTATCATAAACCTATATAGTAGTGATGACAGCAGTAAAGTGCTCTCAATGAACACAAGAAATTGAGAAGAATTTGAGAAAACTTTTCACAAAGTGTCTGAGAAAGAAACAAATACCAGATAAATAGAACAATCCTACTGTTATTCTGCTTCAGAAGAAATCAGACAAAGACAAACTGAAGAACTATAGGCCCATTAGTCTACTTCCCCTCTTAAACAAAGTATTTTCAAAGGTACACATCACCTACAAAATACACTGGACTTCACCCAAACAAGAGAACAAGTAGGATTCAGAAATGGATATTACATATTACAAGTTTAATGGAACTGAACAACTTATGATTTGCTGATGACATTGTCATATTTGCAAAAACACCTGAAGACCAGCATCTTCAATTTCAAGAACTCTCAGATGTAAGCAAGAAAACTGGACTGAAATTAACTTGAGTAAAACAAAAGTCATGTTTAACAGTGTTGCTACATCTAAGAAAATTGTAGATCAATGGATACTCGAAGAAGTAAAAAGTTACCTTTGACAACAAATCAGCTCAGATGGAGATATTATGGAAGAAATCCAAAGAAGAGTGAAAATGGGATGAAGTGCATTGGTAGAAATGGCACACTGCTGAAAGGAAATCTACCCACTTGCCTCAAGAGAAAAGTACTTGATCAATGCATACTATCAGTGCTCACTTATGCATGTGAAACCTGGTCACTTAATGCCAAAATGATAAATGCATTAACTAAATGCAAAGTGAGTGAACAGAAGAACAATGTACATCAAATACATATTTGGTGTGACCACCCTTTGCCTTCAAAACAGCATCAATTCTTCTAGGTACACTTGCACAAAGTCAGGGATTTTGTAGGCATATATTCAGGTGTATGATTAAACAAGTATACCAAACAGGTGCTAATGATCATCAATTCAATATGTAGGTTGAAACACAATCATTAACAGCTGTGTAGGAGTAATAAAACTGGGTGAGGAACAGCCAAACTCAGCTAACAAGATGAGGTTGCTGAAGACAGTTTACTGTCAAAAGTCATACACCATGGCAATACTGAGCTCAGCAACAAGACACGAACGAGTGTCTGCAGGCAACAGTGAAGCATGGTGGAGGTTCCTTGCAAGTGTGGGGCTGCATTTCTGCAAATGGAGTTGGGGATTTTGTCAGAATTAATGGTCTCCTCAATGCTGAGAAGTACAGGCAGATACTTATCCATCATGCAATACCATCAGGGAGGCATCTGATTGGCCCCAAATTTATTCTGCAGCATGACAACAACCCCAAACATACAGCAAAAGTCATTAAGAACTATCTTCAGCGTAAAGAAGAACAAGGAGTCCTGGAAGTGAGCCCTGATCTCAAAAAGCAACTGAGGCTGCCTAAATCCACAGAAGAGCTGTGGTTATTTCTCCAAGATGTTTGGGCCAACCTACCTGCCGAGTTCCTTCAAAAACTGTGTGCAAGTGTAGCTAGAAAAATTGATGCTGTTTTGAAGGCAAAGGGTGGTGATTTTTCTTCTGTTCACTCACTTAGCATTTAGTTAATTGATAAATATAATCTATTAGCATTCTTACTTTACAGCATTTTTTCACACCTGCCTAAAACTTTTGCACAGTACTGTATATATATATATATACAGTGGGGGAAAAAAGTATTTGATCCCCTGCTGATTTTGTACGTTTTCCCACTGACAAGGAAATGATCAGTCTATAATTTTAATGGTAGGTGTATTTTAAAAGTGAGAGACAGAACAACAAAAAAATCCAGAAAAAACGCATTTCAAAAAAGTTATGAATTGATTTGCATGTTAATGAGGGAAATAAGTATTGACCCCTTCGACTTAGTACTTGGTGGCAAAACCCTTGCTGGCAATCACAGAGGTCAGACGTTTGTAGTTGGCCACCAGGTTTGCACACATCTCAGGAGGGATTTTGTCCCACTCCTCTTTGCAGATCCTCTCCAAGTCGTTAAGGTTTCGAGGCTGACGTTTGACAACTCGAACCTTCAGCTCCCTCCACAGATTTTCTATGGGATTAAGGTCTGGAGACTGGCTAGGCCACTCCAGGACCTTAATATGCTTCTTCTTGAGCCACTCCTTTGTTGCCTTGGCTGTGTGTTTTGGGTCATTGTCATGCTGGAATACCCATCCACGACCCATTTTCAATGCCCTGGCTGAGGGAAGGAGGTTCTCACCCAAGATTTGGCAGTACATGGCCCCATCCATCGTCCCTTTGATGCGGTGCAGTTGTCCTGTCCCCTTAGCTGAAAAACACCCCCAAAGCATAATGTTTCCACCTCCATGTTTGACGGTGGGGATGGTGTTCTTGGGGTCATTCCTCCTCCTCCAAACACGGCGAGTTGAGTTGATGCCAAAGAGCTCGATTTTGGTCTCATCTGACCACAACACTTTCACCCAGTTCTCCTCTGAATCATTCAGATGTTGGAAAACTTCAGACGGGCCTGTACATGTGCTTTCTTGAGCAGGGGGACCTTGCGGGCACTGCAGGATTTCAGTCCTTCACAGTGTAGTGTGTTACCAATTGTTTTCTTGGTGACTATGGTCCCAGCTGCCTTGAGATCATTAACAAGATCTTCCCGTGTAGTTCTGGGCTGATACCGTTCTCATGATCATTGAATCTCCACGAGGTGAGATCTTGCATGGAGCCCCAGACCGAGGGAGACTGACAGTTATTTTGTGTTTCTTCCATTTGCGAATAATCGCACCAACTGTTGTCACCTTCTCACCAAGCTGCTTGGTGATGGTCTTGTAGCCCATTCCAGCCTTGTGTAGGTCTACAATCTTGTCCCTGACATCCTTGGACAGCTCTTTGGTCTTGGCCATGGTGGAGAATTTGGAATCTGATTGATTGATTGCTTCTGTGGACAGGTGTCTTTTATACAGGTAACGAGCTGAGATTAGGAGCACTCCCTTTAAGAGAGTGCTCCTAATCTCAGCTCATTACCTGTATAAAAGACACCTGGGAGCCAGAAATCTTGCTGATTGATAGGGGATCAAATACTTATTTCCCTCTTTAACATGCAAATCAGTTTATAACTTTTTTGAAATGCGTTTTTCTGGATTTTTTTGCTGTTATTCTGTCTCTCACTGTTAAAATACACCTACCATTAAAATTATAGACTGATCATTTCTTTGTCATTGGGCAAACATACAAAATCAGCAGGGGATCAAATACTTTTTTCCCTCACTGTATACTACAAAAAAAGTCACTCTACAGCATTACAAAATGAAGTAGGTTTCCTTTAACCAAGACAAAAGCCTCTATAAAAACTCTTGTCATTAGGCTCCTGACAATATTAGCTGTGAATGCACTGTGGTTATGTTAAAATAAGAAAGAGTAACCTTGATCATTAATTCAACCACAGAAGATCATTGTTTTTTACAGAGTAATGCAGAAGACAACGCTGTATTCAACTGGAGCCCCAGAGGACAAAAAAAAGTAGATGGAGTAATTCCCAAAGGGTGGAAGCCGAGGACATAGCTGCACAATAAAGGTCATTTCTGAACTCTGAGGGCATATATTTAGAACAGCTCTGCATTACAAAACAGAAAGCAAAACCAGATAATTTTGCATTCTGACAAATTGCATCTACTACAAAGTTTTGATTATGTGTACGTTCCATTTCCCCCCTCCTCTCTCTGCTGTTTCATTTCCCTTCTGCTACAGCTGTACTCAACTACACTGACACGCAAGACCTTGTTGAGAAGGTTATATAAGATTACAGAAATGTCTGAAACACAATTTGCTCACATATTTTTGCCAGCACTGATCATTATTTCATCATAACAAAACACTCTAACACAACACGCAGCTCTTCATTATTTTCATGCAATATGAGACTCCTAACACAAACTTTGGGATCTTAGGATCCTTGCAAAAATATGAAATATATAAACTTCAAAAACCTTTGCATTAATTTTCTTTTCTAACATCACACACATTCAAATAATAAAAAATACAATACAATTAAATATAGCTCAGCTCTGAAAGACTTTTGGCCCGATATCTGTAGGGGAATATGCACATTATTTGCCATATTCAAAACCACATTTTGCATTGCACAGTCCATTCTGCACTGTTTACCAATTAATTGTATGCATGGTGCAATATGGAGGGTGTGGCTGAAATTATGCATGATTCCTGCAATATTTGTAGGTATGCGCCACGCAAGAAACAGGTTTGCGATATGCAAAATAACAATTTATGAAAAGGATGGTGTTAACTGTGTGCAGCACTATTTGAGCACACAGCTCCATTCCAACATACAGTCAACAATGGGAAGTGTGGAACTGTCTCTGTTTTTATATATGGTTGTATGTGTGCTGCACCAGAACAAGTTCCTAACAGTCTTTTTTTTACTGAATGGCAATACATACATACATACATACATAGGAAACATAGTTAGTAGCAAGCAGCGTGTCTGTCAACATTTGGACAGTAATGCTGCACTGTACACCCAGCAACAGCAACCCGACTTAAGGCTGAGTTATGCATCTACATCTGCATCTCAGCAAATATGCGTGGGGGTTCGCATAGGTGATAGCCAACATACTTGCACGTAACATTAACACCTGCACTGGGGGCAGTTTTTTATTTACGAAGTCAGAATCTATAGAAAACGAAGAACAAACGGGGCTGTTGTTGCCCAAGGTACAACACACTACAATTTACTGTGTTTATACCACAGTACACTTTATAAAAAAAATATGTGTGTACCGTTTACATACTTGTTTTTTTTTTTTATTCTGCACAGTTGCGGAATTAAATCTTGTTAATTTTAAACACATATTTGTTCAGTTACTGACTTAATTCTTAGTTTGAAGTAGTACTCCTCTAATATCATTTTTTCAAGTGAGAAGTTCACACTGTTAGTGTTCTCAGAATTCCATTTATTTCATTCAGTTTAGTTGACCACATCTCAACCACATCATTTATTTCATTCAGTTTAGTTGACCACATCTCAACATTGCATGTCTAAAGGATATGCTTCCCTCCTCAACCAATTAGCATTTGTTTGAAGCACAGGACCGCATGGGCATCAATGAGTATCAATGAGCCTTGGCCGCCCATGACCCTGTCATCATAACGAGATTATCAGTGTTAGTGGTCATAATGTTATGGCTGATCGGTGTAGGCATATAAATATATATACACATATTTGTTCTTCTTTATTAATTTATACAACTCCAGTAATTGAGTCATACAACTAATCGGGACAGTTGGCTGTGGTGGCTGTAGGCTACTTACAACAGGTTTCACACAACACCTTGTATCTTCTTTGGCATAGTGGTTAAGGAACAGCACTACAAGCCTGGTGTTGCTGGTTCAGTTCCAGATGTGTGGGTGTTACTTATTATTTATTTTATTTTTAAAATAATATATATATATATATATATACACAACCCCAATTCCGAAACAGTTGGGACAGTATGGAAAATGCTAATAAAAACAAAGAGGAGTGATTTGTAAATGTACTTTGACTTGTATTTAAACAAAAAATGTATAAAGACAAGGTATTTGATGTTTTACCCAATCGACTGCATAGTTTTTTGAAGGTAAATGTTTATTTTGAAATTGATGCATGCAACACGTTCCAAAAAAGTTAGGACAGGGGCAATTTAGGACTAGCGATGTGACAAGTTGAAATAAGAAGGTGATGTGAAACAGGTGAGGCAATCGTGAAATCATAGTATATAAGGAGCCTCCAAAAAAAGCCTAGTCCTTCAAGAGCAAGGATGGGTCGAGGCTCACCAATCTGCCAACAGATGCGTCAGCGAATAATCCAACACTTCCCCAAAGTAGGATTTTTGGCATTTCACCTTCTACAGTGCACAATATACACTCACCTAAAGGATTATTAGGAACACCTGTTCAATTTCTCATTAATGCAATTATCTAACCAACCAATCACATGGCAGTTGCTTCAATGCATTTAGGGGTGTGGTCCTGGTCAAGACAATCTCCTGAACTCCAAACTGAATGTCTGAATGGGAAAGAAAAGTGATTTAAGCAATTTTGAGCGTGGCATGGTTGTTGGTGCCAGACGGGCCAGTCTGAGTATTTCACAATCTGCTCAGTTACTGGGATTTTCACGCACAACCATTTCTAGGGTTTACAAAGAATGGTGTGAAAAGGGAAAAACATCCAGTATGCGGCAGTCCTGTGGGCGAAAATGCCTTGTTGATGCTAGAGGTCAGAGGAGAATGGGCCGACTGATTCAAGCTGATAGAAGAGCAACTTTGACTGAAATAACCACTCATTACAACCGAGGTATGCAGCAAAGCATTTGTGGAGCCACAACACGTACAACCTTGAGGCGTATGGGCTACAACAGCAGAAGACCCCACCGGGTACCACTCATCTCCACTACAAATAGGAAAAAGAGGCTACAATTTGCACAAGCTCACCAAAATTGGACAGTTGAAGACTGGAAAAATGTTGCCTGGTCTGATGAGTCTCGATTTCTGTTGAGACATTCAGATGGTCGAGTCAGAATTTGGCGTAAACAGAATGAGAACATGGATCCATCATGCCTTGTTACCACTGTGCAGGCTGCTGGTGGTGGTGTAATGGTGTGGGGGATGTTTTCTTGGCACACTTTAGGCCCCTTAGTGCCAATTGGGCATCGTTTAAATGCCACGGCCTACCTGAGCATTGTTTCTGACCATGTCCATCCCTTTATGACCACCATGTACCCATCCTCTGATGGCTACTTCCAGCAGGATAATGCACCATGTCACAAAGGTCGAATCATTTCCAATTGGTTTCTTGAACATGACAATGAGTTCACTGTACTAAACTGGCCCCCACAGTCACCAGATCTCAACCCAATAGAGCATCTTTGGGATGTGGTGGAACGGGAGCTTCGTGCCCTGGATGTGCATCCCACAAATCTCCATCAACTGCAAGATGCTATCCTATCAATATGGGCCAACATTTCTAAAGAATGCTTTCAGCACCTTGTTGAATCAATGCCACGTAGAATTAAGGCAGTTCTGAAGGCGAAATGGGGTCAAACACAGTATTAGTATGGTGTTCCTAATAATCCTTTAGGTGAGTGTAATTAAAAGATTCAAGGAATCCGGTCAAATCTTGGTGCGCAAAGGGCAAGGCCGAAAACCACTTCTGAATGCGCGTGATCTCCGATCCCTCAGACGTCACTGTCTTAAAAACCGTCATGAGTCTTTAATGGATATCCTGACATGGGCTCAGGAATACTTTGGTAAACCTCTGTCAGTCAACACCATTCGCATCCACAGATGCAAGTTAAGGCTTTACTATGAAAAGGAGAAACCATACATCAATATTGTACAGAAGCACCGCCGACTTCTCTGGGCTCGGTCTCATCTAAGATGGACAGTAGCACAGTGGAATCGTGTTTTGTTGTCCAATGAGTCATTTAAAATAGTTTTTGGACAAAACAGCCATCGTGTTCTCCGGGCCAAATAGGAAAAGAGATGTACACATTTTGGAGCAACATATGCTGCCATCCAGGCGTCGTCTTTTCCAGCAGGACAATGCCAAACCACATTCTGCCTGGATTACAAGTGCATGGTTGTGTAAGCAGAGAGTACGGGTGCTAGCATGGCCTGCCTGCATTCCTGACCTGTCTCCGATTGAGAATGTGTGGTGTTTTATGAAGCGCAAAATAAGGCAATGAAGGTACAGTTGCGCAGCTGAAGAAATGCATAATGGATGAATGGGGGAAAATTTCACTTGCTAAACTTAACCAACTGGTATCTTCAGTGTCCAAACGCTTAATAAGTGTTATTAAAAGAAAAGGTGATAATACACAGTGGTAAACAGTCGACTGTCCCAACTTTTGTGGAGTGTGTTGCAGTCATCAGATTTGAAATTAGTGTATATTTTCAAAAATAAATTAAATTCACAAAGTAAAACATCAAATAATGTGTTAATAATGTGTTTTCAATATAGTACAGGGTGAATTGAATTTTCAAATGATTCAGAATTGGAATTGGGGTTGTATATATATTTTTTTTTCCTGAAGTTAAACAGTATCAGAGTAGAATGAACAATTATAAGGCGATTAATACAGCTTTTACACAGCTTCTCTGAATTAGAACTGCATTTCAATAACACTGTTCAGGGAACGTGAGTGAACTAGTAGCAAATGTAAGATGATACAAAGGATAATGAACTGATTTATATCCAGTTACAGTGGATCATTAATCGAATTCAGCCAAACAAAATGTAAGAAATCAATCACATAAAAAAATGCACTGAATTTAAGAACAAGTAAAATAAGTAAATAAATCATCCATTTGTTTTGTCAGAAGGACTGTAAGCACTGTATTTTCAAAAGATAAAAATTAACCCCCTTTCTGAGTAAGCTAATGAATGGCTTACTTACGTAAGTCACCAAGGATATTGCAGTTACACACCACTGCAGTAGGTGCTAGACACATTAATGTTGGATACATAGAAGTAATAATGTTCAGGGCCGGCCCTTATGGCAAGCCAAATTATTATTTAGAGATATCTCAAAATGCATCTCAAGATATCTTCAAATATTTAGAGATATCTCTAAATCATTTAAAGATATCTTGAAATTATTTGGACATATCTGCAAATCATTTTGAGATATCTGCAAATCATTTTGAGATATCTTCAAATTACTTTCTGTTCATTTAAAGATATCTGCAAATCATTTTGAGATATCTCTAAATGTACTTTTAAATGAGATATCTTTAAATTATTTGCAGATATCTTTAAATGATTTAGAGATATCTTTAAATATTTGAAGATATCTGGAATTATTTGAAGATATCTTGAAATATTTGCATATATCTTTAAATGATTTAGAGATATCTCGAAATATCTAAATGATAATTTGGCTTGCCATAGGCCCTAGCCTTTTGGGGGCCATAGGCGAAATCTGATTGTGGTGCCCACCACCTCACCGCAAAACATTTTAGTGGTGCCCATGTTTATGGCGGAGAGAAAATGTTTAGGTAAAACTAAGAGAGACACAAACATTTAAATAGTGCACGTCACAGAACATGTATTGCACTGTAACATATGCTGAAATAGATTTAGTAATACATACAAATTTAAATAGTGCACTGTGTACATTGAAATAACAGCAATAACTAATAAAAAGTTTAGGAAAAAAAAACCACACTCAGTACTGAAAATACTATATTACACAGTGCACATTAAAACACAAGATTTATATTTTAAAAAAAAACAACTATCAAAAAGCATTAGCTGACAACTGGCAAACTACTATAGTAGTTAACTACTCATTATCATCATTTTAATGTCAACTGCAGTAGGGTAGCTATCACAGTGATGTGACCATCCACCACAAAACCAGTCACATCAACAACATTTTCAAAAATTATATTATTACTTCATCTGAGTGAGCTGGATTATTGCTTTATATATAATAGTTAATTGCTCACAAAGTTATGACATTTTAAAGTCCCACAACTTGGAATATAAAGTTCCACTTACATTATCTTCATAAACTCCTTAGCAATATGCACTTATATCCATCATATTTACATGCAATTTAGCATACACCTCACTCTAGACAATATGATCGAGTCACAGATGAAATGCCCCTCTCCCTCTCGGGTTTACATGGTCTTAGTTTATTGCACTAGAGACAAGCTGCTATTTACCCGCAGCCATGCAAAGGGCAAGGAGTATCTTATGAATTACGCCTTGTTGTTTAAAACTTAGTTTTAATTATCTTACCGAGTGTTTTTCATGTCACTGGTGGAGCTACAAAGCTCTGAATAGAGTTGTTTGATTAAGTTTGAATTACAACACGATGTACTGTACTGAACAGTGCACAACAGACCCACAACAAGAGAGCATAATGATAATAGGTATGGGCTCAAATTAGCGCCAAACAAACAAATTAAAAAAAAAATATTGTAAACAAAAAAATAAATTGAGAAAAAAATTGATGTTGAGATCAAAAAAAATTACATCAAAAGCAAAAAAAAACAACACTTGAAAGCAAATAATGTTAAATCGAGAGCAAAACTCGCTTGCAATCCCTGTCTTTGCTTGCGATGCTGCAATCTTTGCTTTCGTCACCAGATTCTTTGCTTTCAAGTTATTTATTTTCCTTTACGAGTTTTGGCACTGTTTTGCCGTGAGGGCGGGATTTACAGGGAGGCGTGGATCATGGGTCTCCATTGGTCCAGTAGGTTTGAGTGACGGGTCTTCCTAACCCAATCAGTGAGCAGGGTGGGCTGGTCTGGGTGATCTCTGTGTGGGATGGGAATCAAACAGCAGCGCCGATTCAGCGACTCGTTAAACTTCATGTGTGTGCATAGACCTGCAGTCAAAAGCTGGACAATCACTGGATCCCACCACCATTTGAGCCCATACCATACATACAGCACTGAAACGAAACACAGGATTCACCTGCTACGTGCACAGTAACATGTTTAATATCATGTTCATATTAATGTAACCTGCAGAGCACTTTAATTCAGCTCCTCAGATAACACAACGCCAGACTGATGGAGCTCACATCATTTAGCAAGACGCAAATGGAGGGGCATCGTATTCATTAAAAGCATGTGATGTCCCAGTTTATGTTTAGGTAAGAAACACACACACACACACACATACACATATATATGTATATGCCTACACCGATCAGCCATAACATTATGACCACTGACAGGTGAAGTGAATAACACTGATAATCTCGTTATCATGGCACCTGTCAGTGGGTGGGATATATTAGGCAGCAAGTGAACATTTTGTCCTCAAAGTTGATGTGTCAGAAGCAGGAAAAATGGGCAAGCGTAAGGATTTGAGCGACTTTGACAAGGGCCAAATTGTGATGGCTAGACGACTGGGTCAGAGCATCTCCAAAACTACAGCTCTTGTGGGGTGTTCCCGGTCTGCAGTGGTCAGTACCTATCAAAAGTGGTCCAAGGAAGGAAAAGCGGTGAACTGGAGACAGGGTCATGTGCGGCCAAGGCTCAATGATGCACGTAGGGAGCAAAGGCTGGCCCATGTGGTCCAATCCAACAGACGAGCTACTGTAGCTCAAATTGCTGAAAAAGTTAAAGCTGGTTCTGATAGAAAGGTGTCAGAACACTCAGTGCATTGCAGTTTGTTGCGTATGTGGCTGCGTAGCCACAGACCAGTCAGGGTGCCCATGCTGACCCCTGTCCACTGCCGAAAGTGCCTACAATGGGCACATGAGCATCAGAACTGGACCACGGAGCAATGGAAGAAGGTGGCCTGGTCTGATGAATCATGAGTTCAAGGTGCTGACCAAATTCCCCAGATCTCAATCCAATCGAGCATCTGTGGGATGTGCTGGACAAACAAGTCCAATCCATGGAGGCCCCACCTCGCAACTTACAGGACTTAAAGGATCTGTTGCTAACGTCTTGGTGCCAGATACCACAGCACACCTTCAGAGGCCTTGTGGAGTCCATGCCTCGACGGGTCAGGGCTGTTTTGGCGGCAAAAGGGGGACCTACACAATATTAGGCAGGCGGTCATAATGTTATGGCTGATCGGTGTATATACACTCACCTAAAGGATTATTAGGAACACCATACTAATACTGTGTTTGACCCCCTTTCGCCTTCAGAACTGCCTTAATTCTACGTGGCATCGATTCAACAAGGTGCTGAAAGCATTCTTTAGAAATGTTGGCCCATATTGATAGGATGGCATCTTGCAGTTGATGGAGATTTGTGGGATGCACATCCAGGGCACGAAGCTCCCGTTCCACCACATCCCAAAGATGCTCTATTGGGTTGAGATCTGGTGACTGTGGGGGCCAGTTTAGTACAGTGAACTCATTGTCATGTTCAAGAAACCAATTTGAAATGATTTGACCTTTGTGACATGGTGCATTATCCTGCTGGAAGTAGCCATCAGAGGATGGGTACATGGTGGTCATAAAGGGATGGACAAGGTCAGAAACAATGCTCAGGTAGGCCGTGGCATTTAAACGATGCCCAATTGGCACTAAGGGGCCTGAAGTGTGCCAAGAAAACATCCCCCACACCATTACACCACCACCAGCAGCCTGCACAGTGGTAACAAGGCATGATGGATCCATGTTCTCATTCTGTTTACGCCAAATTCTGACTCTACCATCTGAATGTCTCAACAGAAATCGAGACTCATCAGACCAGGCAACATTTTTCCAGTCTTCAACTGTCCAATTTTGGTGAGCTTGTGCAAATTGTAGCCTCTTTTTCCTATTTGTAGTGGAGATGAGTGGTACCCGGTGGGGTCTTCTGCTGTTGTAGCCCATCCGCCTCAAGGTTGTACGTGTTGTGGCTTCACAAATGCTTTGCTGCATACCTCGGTTGTAACGAGTGGTTATTTCAGTTGCTCTTCTATCAGCTTGAATCAGTCGGCCCATTCTCCTCTGACCTCTAGCATCAACAAGGCATTTTTGCCCACAGGACTGCCGCATACTGGATGTTTTTCCCTTTTCACACCATTCTTTGTAAACCCTAGAAATGGTTGTGCGTGAAAATCCCAGTAACTGAGCAGATTGTGAAATACTCAGACCGGCCCATCTGGCACCAACAACCATGCCATGCTCAAAATTGCTTAAATCACCTTTCTTTCCCATTCAGACATTCAGTTTGGAGTTCAGGAGATTGTCTTGACCAGGACCACACCCCTAAATGCATTGAAGCAACTGCCATGTGATTGGTTGGTTAGATAATTGCATTAATGAGAAATTGAACAGGTGTTCCTAATAATCCTTTAGGTGAGTGTATATCTATATATATATTCGTTACTTATGGCGCTAACTTGAGCCCATAAATAGGAAACAAAAGTGATCTGCATTGCCATTAACCATGAAACGCCCATCAGCAACTTACTTGAGCTTGAAACCAACAATAAACAGACCTTGCAATTTTAAAATGTGACCATTTCAGGATATATTATAGTAGCGTTTGCACATAAACTGCTTGCTGTGGAAATGGGCGCGTTCCGACTTTTTTGTGGTGGAGCATCACATATTTTCTTTTAACTTGTGCAAAAATGTAATGCATCAATTACCACATTGCAACAGCATTTAGAACTAGTCAGCAGGTCATTCATTTTGTCATTGCTCCTTAACATTTGGTTGGCTAGTTATCTGCTTACATGGTATGTTGTGTTGATTTCAAAGCTAACTACTGATTCCAATTGAAAATTAGGTAGATAATAGATAATTGCATGTATTGAGGTCACACACAAGCATTACTAGACACAAGTGAGGTGGAATTATGAATAACGTCTGATACATGCCTCTATCTTGCGCCTTCTTGTCCTCGTCCATTTTTCTGCAATCTGTTTTAAAAGATGCCTCTCTCTCTCCACCTCTGCGCTCTGCCCTCGCTGTAACCCGCGCCTCACCTGCCCCTCCCGCACTAGTTCACTTTGCTTGTAGCTGACATATTGTGTGCAGCGCAAAAGCTTTCAGTTGAATTAAAATAATAATAATAATAATATTATTTATATCATATTTTAAGGGCCCTTTAATATTATGTGGCCCTAGGCAACCGCCTAGTTCACCTGTACGTTGGGCCGGCTCTGATAATGTTCATAATAGCGATATGTTTGATTCTGTGTATGCGTATTATCCTGCAGTAAGAAGGCCTAGACACATACAGACAATTATAGTTATTGATGACAGGGCATACAATGAGGCTCATATGCATATTATTGCAGTACAAACACAGTATTGTGGATGTAGTAGTAATAAATATTACCGCATACGATTGTGTAATATTTATTACTACTACGTCCACAATATTTTGTTTGTAAGCGACTGCAATACTACGCATATGAACCTCATTGTATGCCCTGTCAGGACAATGGCATAGAGTAGTACATTATATTACCAAGGACTGGTCTGGACTGAATTTGAATTTGCGTGAAAGCCTTAATTCGACTGAATAAACCGATTTTTGCACAATATTTGAGGGGTGCATTCATCCAATAACTGCACAAAGCTGGCTCAAACGGGGAATAAAAATCTACTGTGGAATGCGCAGGAGGTTTTGCAAGGCACAAACATGAAAAAAATGCTATATTCCAAGACTTTGCACCATGTTAGAATAACTATTTTGTTTGGCAAATCACATTTTTTATTGTGAAGCACACATTTTGCCAGGGAATTGCACAAAGTTTGAATATCGGGCCCTTTATCTTTATATATACAAACTAAGGCATTACTCAGTCTGTCTTGTTGAGGTACTGTGACCTGCCAGACCGACAAAGGCAAAAGGCAGCTGATTTCTGGAAATATAGTACATGCATGTCTGCAGCTGCCATACATACCACTGCACATCTCTGCTCTGATAGCTCTGTTGCACTGAGAGAGGAAATAACTCACTTCATGTCACTAGAGATCAATACACGCGTGTTGGAGCCAAAAAACTATGGATTTAGATTTCCCTCCTAACTCAAGCTGAAGTGACGGACTGCAGATCACAGAGCAAACCTATGCAACTGTGGGAACCTGGCAGCAAATTCTACCAAGCAATCAGACTTTCCTTACAAACTGCTCCATTCCCAATGTTTTCTAAGGACTGTAGAGCCGAGTGGATGTAAGCCTTTCAGCAACTTTGACTGTGAATGAAGCTGGTCATTATGGTCTTCTGTACACTGTGTAACCAAAAGTAGCACTCTGTGTCACACTAAGCTTTGGACCTTAAAAGCATCTGGTTTACGGTAGCATCATATAACACAGATTTACTCGTGCCAGCCAGTGAGTTACCATACAGTGATTGATTGTTGAAATCTTTCATCAAAATTTGAACATCACTCACTTCCTGCCAACTTGTTTAACACAGTTTATTGTTTCTATGAATGAAACTAAAAATCATATGCTTAATGTGGGGCAGAAAAAAAATATATATTTTTTTGCTTTAGGGGAATAGCTTTCTCTGTACAATTTTCTCAAGTAACATATTTAAATGTAATTTTCCATGAAGCATTGCTCATTTAATATTAATTCTAAGCCTCTGCAGTGTTCTTTCAGTTCACATACATCTCATCACAGTGGGCCACAAGCCAGCACTGAACTCTTATACCATCAGTAATTTAGGCAGTGGAAAAATGTGTTGCTCTGTTTAACCATATCTACCCATATTTCTCTTTACCTTTCAGATGACAATTTATAATACAGGCAGAAAAGAAATGCTCAGGAAATTATTGGTTAGTCCTCAAACTATGTATGTATTTATTAATACACTGACACTGACATTTTTTTAATATAGGCAATTAAAACCTGCTGCAAACGAGAGACAGACTATATTTTACTGCTGACTACAATACATCCCTGTTCATTACAAGATAAATCTATCCACCACTACTTTACACTATAATTAGACATTTCTTTGGTAACAACCGCACTTTTCACAGAAAATTTAAATATTTTAAACTTATACTCCTACCTACATTCAAGTAAAAAAAGCATTGTTATGCATAGTTAAGGCAATAGCATAGCCTTGATATAATCTTATCTTATTCATGCCCCAGATAAATAAATATATAACTGTCAATGTCTTTATTTATCAAATCCCATTTCACTACTGCACATTTCCACATTTTAGAGCTTATGAATGATGGCAAACACACAGGAGTGCCTGTCTGAAGTGATTTCCAACAATTGAACTGATGCATCACTATGGTTCATATGGTCTTCCCCCTGTTATACTAACAGCAGATAACTAACCCCCTGAAATGTACACTGTTAGTATGAAACTAGAAGTGACAGTAAGCATGCTACTGTGAGTATAGTGTTTAGACAGACAGACACACATGCACTGCCTTTGTATTGCTCATAATTAAGTTCTAGTACATGCAAACCTGCAAATGCAGAACTGTTAATGACAGCAACTGAGAAAACATGATATAAGCAATTACATTTTTGTATTTATTTAAGTGATCATTGGATGTTAGACTTGGAGGGCAATACCCATACTGTAGTGTTGGTATGATGAGGATTATTAAAGTGTGCAGTTATCACAGGAGTTTATAAGCACTGTCTTTGGTTAAAATATTAAATAATAATAGTAAGAATCAAGGAGTGCATCTATCTTGGACTAAAGGCTGTTTAAACATAGCCTTTGCCTAAATTTAATGTATCAGATGAGATTTAGATTTTATCATGGCATGACTAAAGTCCCTGGATCCATTTAAATATGCAACAAGCTTGAGCATCTTTATTTCTGAGACAATCCCTTAGAAACTTCATCTCATGCCATTCTGATTTATCAGAATTTAGTATGCAAGGTCTTAAATAATTCTCTTTGAGAGTCTATAACACCCCCCCCGTTGGAACTGTGAAGTGTATTCTGGAAAGTAAAAACAAAATTAATCTATGTTTCAGAATTGTCGAGTAGATATCATTGCTAGATAGCATTGACTAATGCATTTTACACTATTTCAACATAAATGTCAGTCCCTTTCAGTTAAGGCATGCAGGGGCAGGTGTATCTCTATTCAAGTGTCTGTTCTGGTGCACACACACTAAATGGTCTGCAAAACAAACAAAAAAATACTGACTAAAGATAGACACCTCAGTTACAACAATGTAAAGTACCAGATGGAAAATCCAGCTACTGTGCCTTGGATTGCAAAAAATAAAAGTTTTTCCCTTTGCTGTAGCCTGAACCTATTGTAAAATAAAACACCCAGAAAGTTCTAATAAGGTGGTTGTTTGCAATGCAAACCAACACAATTTAGGTTACTGCAGACACTTTGGAAATGGGTCTCTACTGGAAAAGATCAAAATAAAAACCACAAAAAAGGATACTTATAGGTAAAATAAACTAAATGCATGAATAATTATAACAGTGTTTTGAATTGCATGCTTGAATTGGAATGTGCATGTTCGAAGTGACACTTTTATATAAGCTGTGTGTGAAATTGAGGTAAATGAGCTGAGACAATCACCCAGCCCTGTTTGTTGTGTGCTAGAGATCCTGCAGCACAATATGCTGGAATTTTGGCTTTAGCCAGTTTTTTAACTAACCCATGGATAAAGAGACACCCAGCCTGTAGCATGTGTAAGGCATGAAGCCAGTTTGTCACAAAGAGAATGTTTTGTTCCGTGGCTGTACTCTCATTAATGTAATTTACACAAACAGAATATCACCGACACTTTTTCAGACCAGTATTATGTGCAAAATTAGGAGGGGCAGGCTCTTTAGCACAATTAAAACAGTAATTTAAACAAATATGTGTTTTTACAGTGGGTGATACTGTCTATTATTAAGTATTTTCAATATGTATCAATGCTCCTCTTCCTATGTTTTCTTCTCCCCCCATCTCTCTCCACAGAGAAACAGAAGAACCTTTTGTGAAACAACAGTCAGTCAGAACCAGTCAACAGAAACTGCTTTGGGTCACATGATCCCCGAGAACTCCTGTTGTCATGGCAACAGCACTATGATAAATTAGTCTGTCGTGCTGAGTATTCCACTCACATAATTGTCCTATAAGGTGCCTGCTTCAAGCTTTTTTTTTTTTTTTTTTCAATTTTGAGCAAATTCCTGATGGAATTTATGTGTTGGGCTCTCTGGCACTTAATGTCTTGCAGATAAAACTAGCCTGGTGTCTACAAGGCAAAAGGAATTAAAATAGTAAATGTGTTTGGATAAACTGGAAGGCTGATTTAAGTGAATTATATGTTATTAATATTGTTTCTAAATATACATAGGCCCAGCGACCATGTCAGGTTTTAACCTTTTGAGCAGCCTGCATATGCATGTATGTAGGCTACATATGCAGGCTATAGTCTACTAAATAAACTGGTATGGTTAGAGATGTAAATAATAGTAAATTAAGTGTAATAAACATTTATTTTGTGTGATCCCCCCCCCCCACACACACACACAGTGTTCAGTTCGTTTTCTAATTTAATATACAATGTCGTTGTTGTTTAACACATGTAAAATAATTAACCAACTCGATTCAGATATTTAAAGTTAGCCTATATACATATATTTTCCCCGTTTCTCTCAGAGATGAACAGAGATGCTTTGCGCAGCAGGAATCAAATTATAAGTGCTGCAAAGACAGTCCCTCCCTGAGTCATCACAGAGCATTTTAAACGTACATACATGCATACATATATACATAAACGAACACATGAATAAACACATTATTTTAATATATAATGTAGCAGTACAGGTATACCAATATTCAAAACATTGTAAAATAGATTTCAACACTAATATTTCACCAACAAAGACAATAAAGTTCGCGTTCAATCATTGGTTGACAATATGCAGTTAAGCTGGCATTTTGTTTGTGTTTTTCCCCCGTGTTAAAAAATGTAGGATGTAAATGAAATAGATGAACAGTATCTCCTTATCGAGATATTTATTTATGGCAAGCCGTTGTGACATTTAATCTATAATTCCTGATATCAATTAGTGTGATATTAATTAGTATGCCTTTTTGATATCAAGAATATAATTGCTGATATCAAGAATACAATTGCTAATATCAGAAATACAATTCTTGATATCAAAAATACACTTCTTGATATCAAAAATACAATTGCTAATATCAGAAATACAATTCTTGATATCAATAATACAATTGCTAATATCAAGAATTAACTGCCAATTCTTGATATCAAAAAATGTATTTTTGATATCAAAAATGCATACTAAATAGCATCCGGTTATATTTTTGATATCAAATGCATACTAATTAGCATTCAGTTTCGGCTGCTTTCCGTGTTATAGTTACTCCCCTTCTTCAGAAAAGTCCCCCAGTAGATGTGAATAACTCTGAGTTCTTGATAACTGAATTCTTGATATCAGAAATTGTATTATTGATATCAAGAAGTGTATTTTTGATATTAGCAATTGTATTTTTGATATCAAGAAGTGTATTTTTGATATCAAGAAGTGTATTTTTGATATCAAGAATTGTATTTCTGATATTAGCAATTGTATTCTTGATATCAGCAATTATATTTGTGCATTAAATGTCACAACGGCTTGCCATATTTATTCTGATTGCAGTAGAAACGCAGTTGCTGCATGTATTACGACCAGGTAGCGTCATGACTCTCCGTGAGGAGGATATTTAGTTTTGAATGTACAGTGTTACTGACAATCATTTTTAACAGGACACTCACTGACAAATAGTTTACGTTATAATAAATGAAATAACACTTGCACACAGTACAAAGGGTGTATATTTTATCAGTACGCGTGTAACAATATGCGAGTGTTGATCTGAATCGACTTCAACTTTTCTTGAATTGTTTTATTAGTCACTCGTTAATTCTGCTTTGAGATCCCGTTGAAACATATCTGAAGTGAAGTGCCTGCTACACAACTTGTTGGACCTCTTATCCGCGATAAAGAAAGGTGTTGATGGGTCCGACGTCAGTACCCATATTGACAGCCTACTGACTGGCAAGTTGGCAATGTTTTGGCAAGGGCAATAATTGTAGGCTACTTCCTCGTCCTCGTCTTGATAATTATATTTAGCTTTTTGAAGGTGTCCATTGTGCTGTGTATAGCCAAAAGCCATGCAGTGTGGCATCTGAGTAACACAGACGGTGACTGCCTGCCTCAGCAGCAGTGTCAGACAGACACCCAGCCTCACTGCACTGTGCAGCCGCACTGACGTCACTGATTGTGTGCTAGAGAGAAAATGGCGACCTCCTGACCTTTCATAAATCATAGTTTTCCTAAATATATATTCAGACTATTTTCGACATTGCCATATTTAAAACAATATATACAATATATATATATATATATATATATATATATATATATATATATATACAGCTAACAAAATCAAGATAACAACACACACACACACACACACACACACACACACACACAGACACATTGCAACAGTGAAGTACGAGCTGATCCAAGGAAGCAAGTAAAAATTCATTATAGCATGGCTGGTCCTGACCCGATTTCTTCCTTATAGTTAACGATCTGTATTAAACCAGCAAACATCGGTAATGCAGCTGAAAACTACACATCTGCCTAAGGTACAAAGTTATCCGGCTCCTTGCTCTTCACACTCCACTTAAGTCCATGATGCAACTATGCATACTCTCTTATTAAAAGCTTTTTTGGAATTTCATCAAAGGGAAGTCACCCATTCTGGCATATTACCACAGTCCAGTATAATTCAGAGAATGTTATACAACTCTGTTACACTACAACACTTAAAATTATATTACAGTTACCCCACTCAACATAAAACTGGGTGGTTTTGCACATGTTAGCATTCCCACAGTAATCATTAGATATCTAAAGGCCTGAAGCACAAAGGAGACTTACCCAGTGGCAGTTAGGTGTAGGTATATGGTCTGTATCGTGGGGAGGGATACCAGCAAGGCCTGCCACAGAGGTGTTGAATAGAGTTGAAAGTCTGCAAAATGATCTGATACACAGAGAAGGGTCTCCCCAGCACTGAGACACACATACAAAGCTGCATACTACACCCAGCCTCTCTGTATTATGGGTCATTATGGGCTTGACAATGCCAACCACCATTACAGTGACATCATGGACCTAGATGCGAGATTACGTCACCCTAGCCAAAGAGATGCCGTTGCTGTGGAAACTGTATGCACACTTTGCATAGGCTGCATGTTCAGACATGTCACCTCATGTGTTTGAGAAAGTGAGTGCTCAAAGAGGCTGTGTTTTGGCAGAGGTATGAACTTTCGTATACGGATGTGCAGTGGGCAGTGTTTCCATCATTTATCTCTCCAGTATGTCAGTAGAATCACATATAGTGGCACCGTTTGTGAGAGTAGACTCAAGGTGATCTTTCAGATTGTCAGTCATTCCTGGTTAATACTGATTTTCAGCCAGTATCTAAGTACACTAATTTCCTCTGACAAGCACAAACAGGGCCTCCCCCATGCTCTATAGCTCCATTCTCTCATACTCCTGACTAGACACAATCCTGTATTTGCAAGATCAGCCTAATTCTCTATAGCAGGATGTGGTGTACGGAATCTGACACCCCAGACTGAAAAGTATCTGAAATTTTTAAACCTCATCATTACACAAAGGGTACAGTTCAGACGCAATGGTCAATTTATATAGGCACACCTCACAATTAATTTGCAGTACAAAACTATAAAACTAGGGTGGTGGCTGTCAGGAATACAGATCAGAGGACAGGTGGATTCAGTGCTAACTTCAAAATTTGTTTGCATCAACTGAAAGCTGTATTACAATAAATCAGACACAGTGATGCAGTTTACTGTGGCCTCCATTAACTTTTTTTCCTGACTGGTTAATGATATACAAGTTACTGTAGCACCTGCAATTTAAGGTTCTTAATTTAGGGTTCTTAACTTATTTCAGCAAACATAAATAATGTATCTATCTCCACAGGAGAACACATCTTACAGATAATGATATAAATCTACCAAAAATAGAATACAGTTAGATTGTTTTTAATAGTTGTAAATATTAAAACAGTATGACTTCAAGAAAACTATAATATACACCTGCTCGTATAAGCAAATAGTCCTCACACTCATAAATAAGCACTACAGAACACAGTAAAACAGAAAATGCCTCATTATTATTAAATCAGCCCATTATTTCTGAAATGGAAAAACATTAAGCAACCTGCTTATCAATATTGTTCAAGAACGTCTGGATCATTTTACTTTTAAAAATAAAAATGACAGGCATGCATTCTTTGCATTCTTAAAGATACTCGGTAAGTGGCTGTGATTCATGTGTATAATGACATATCTCTAAATCCAGTACTACCCCCAGAGATTCATTTTCTCCTACATGCCATCCATAGTAGTTTTTTGTTTTTCTCTCCTCTGTGCCTAAATGGTTTATTTACTTAAATGTTCACTCACTTTATTCTAGATCATGTAAAATGTTTACAGGTCTATATTTGATTTTATTGTATTTATGTTTTTTATTTTGCTATACGTTTGTTGTATGTTTACCAGTCTGTAAAGCGCTCTGTGGCTACCCTGCGAAGGGCGCTATACAAATAAAAATTGATTGATTGATTGATTGATAACAAGAAGACTAAATAGAAGAATACGTTTTGACTTTTTGTTCACTGTGATGCAGACCACTGAATAAATAACTTGCGCATCTATGTGGGCAGAAGGTGTACTGTGGTATCTGGCACCAACACATTAGCAGCAGATCCTTTAAGTCCGAGGTAGGGCCTCCATGGACCGGACTTGTTTGTCCAGCACATCCCACAGATGCTCGATTGGATTGAGATCTGGGGAATTTGGAGGTCAACACCTTGAACACCTTGAATTGTGGGCACTTTCAGCAGTGGACAGGGGTCAGCATGGGCACCCTGACTAGTCTGCAGCTACGCAGCCCCATATGTAACAAATTGCGATGCACTGTGTGTTCTGACACCTTTCTATCAGAACCAACTTCAGCAATTTGAGCTACAGTAGCTTGTCTGTTGGATTGGACCACACGGGCCAGCCTTTGCTCCCCACGTGCATCAATGAGCCTTGGCCGCCCATGACCCAGTCACCAGTTCACCGCTTTTCCTTCCTTGCACCACTTTTGATAGGTACTGACCACTGCAGACCGGGAACACCCCACAAGAGCTGTAGTTTTGGAGATGCTCTGACCCAGTCGTCTAGCCATCACAATTTGGCCCTTGTCAAAGTCGCTCAGATCCTTACGCTTGCCCATTTTTCCTGCTTCTGACACATCGACTTTGAGGACAAAATGTTCACTTGCTGCCTAATATATCCCACCCACTGACAGGTGCCATGATAACGAGATTATCAGTGTTATTCACTTCACCTGTCAGTGGTCATAATGTTATGGCTGATTGGTGTATATTATTAGTATCAGCTTTCTTCTGAACCTTCCTATATCCCAGATTTTGATGTTAACCACTTATGAATAGTGTTTAATTTCACATTATAACTAATAATCCCTGAATCCTTGCGTTGAACTTTTATTTTCACTTGTATAATTGCAACCTCTAATATATCCATTATACCAGGGGTAGTCAATTATTTTGTGTCAGGGTCCAAGTTTATTTGTCAAGGTATAGCCAAGGTCCAGACACGGCGGGGGGGTTATGAAATGTTCATAATAAAATAAATGTATATATTAGTATTAAAACGGGTTCAGACCACTTACATTTTAATTTGTTAAAGATTATTGTAGTCATACACTCACCTAAAGGATTATTAGGAACACCATACTAATACTGTGTTTGACCCCCTTTCGCCTTCAGAACTGCCTTAATTCTACGTGGCATTGATTCAACAAGATGCTGAAAGCATTCTTTAGAAATGTTGGCCCATATTGATAGGATAGCATCTTGCAGTTGATGGAGATTTGTGGGATGCACATCCAGGGCACGAAGCTCCCGTTCCACCACATCCCAAAGATGCTCTATTGGGTTGAGATCTGGTGACTGTGGGGGCCAGTTTAGTACAGTGAACTCATTGTCATGTTCAAGAAACCAATTGGAAATGATTCGACCTTTGTGACATGGTGCATTATCCTGCTGGAAGTAGCCATCAGAGGATGGGTACATGGTGGTCATAAAGGGATGGACATGGTCAGAAACAATGCTCAGGTAGGCCGTGGCATTTAAACGATGCCCAATTGGCACTAAGGGGCCTAAAGTGTGCCAAGAAAACATCCCCCACACCATTACACCACCACCAGCAGCCTGCACAGTGGTAACAAGGCATGATGGATCCATGTTCTCATTCTGTTTACGCCAAATTCTGACTCTACCATCTGAATGTCTCAACAGAAATCGAGACTCATCAGACCAGGCAACATTTTTCCAGTCTTCAACTGTCCAATTTTGGTGAGCTTGTGCAAATTGTAGCCTCTTTTTCCTATTTGTAGTGGAGATGAGTGGTACCCGGTGGGGTCTTCTGCTGTTGTAGCCCATCCGCCTCAAGGTTGTACGTGTTGTGGCTTCACAAATGCTTTGCTGCATACCTCGGTTGTAACGAGTGGTTATTTCAGTCAAAGTTGCTCTTCTATCAGCTTGAATCAGTCGGCCCATTCTCCTCTGACCTCTAGCATCAACAAGGCATTTTCGCCCACAGGACTGCCGCATACTGGATGTTTTTCCCTTTTCACACCATTCTTTGTAAACCCTAGAAATGGTTGTGCGTGAAAATCCCAGTAACTGAGCAGATTGTGAAATACTCAGACCGGCCTGTCTGGCACCAACAACCATGCCACGCTCAAAATTGCTTAAATCACCTTTCTTTCCCATTCAGACATTCAGTTTGGAGTTCAGGAGATTGTCTGGACCAGGACCACACCCATAAATGCATTGAAGCAACTGCCATGTGATTGGTTGCTTAGATAATTGCATTAATGAGAAATTGAACAGGTGTTCCTAATAATCCTTTAGGTGAGTGTATAGATAAACATAATAGAAACTTTCAAGGATTCTCCCTGTCCCACTGTGCACTCCACAAATTTAGTGTTGAAAAATGAGGGCAAAGACGATTGAGTAATTGAGGGCGGAGGGTCTGGGGGTCCCCCAGAAGATTTTGACAGCTGGAGACCTGAAATGCGTGATTCTGAGTCATTTCAAAGTCAAAAAACATAGCTCAAAAACTCAATGAAATCAGGTAGATTTGTAATCAAACATATATTTGCTTCACAACCACACCAGCGAAAAATCACATATCAACCAACATTATATATGCAAACTAGACGCGGTTTCTGGTGCTGGACAGTCACAGATATATGTCGGTGGGTCTGTAATTGAAACAGGGGAGGATGCACAGTTCTCGGTGTGTACGCTGCTAGAATTACGCGTCTGCATTGGAAATCATTTTTTTCCACCCCTGATGTAGGAGTTTCTAAGTGAACACAAGCTATGGCACTGTGCACCCCCCGGTCGTGTGTATGCACTTTTATATTTCAGAGGCGAGGTTGACATATGTCCACACGACAAAATGATGCACATTTTAGCTGTTTATTTATAGAAATCGGGAAAACCGAATACCTGTGTTTTTGACAAGTACAAAGTGTCGCTTTTGCCCCAGTCCAGAATGTGTACAGAGACGCCGAACAGGGAATCTGCGAGCAGTCAACTCAAACACGGGCTCTATATAGGACAGCCCATATTAATACAGAACATCCTTTTGGCTAATAACCAGGAATTGCTGCGACTAGGTTCCACACTATAACAAGCACTGAATGCAACAAACCTCCGTAACATTACATTATATATATATAGTGATAAAAAGTTAATTAAAATTATTCTCTCGGTCCAGTCAAAAGCATCTGGTGGTCCGGATTTGGCCCGTGGGCCGCATATTGACTACCCCTGCATTAGACCCTATTCATAACTTACAAAATGGTTTACTGAAAGAGAAAAATAAGGAAATGTAACAAAACACAACTGTTAATATTGTACAAGAAATTGTGTGTCATATATGAAATGCTCTTCAAACTGACTAAGTACTATTGCTGTCCTTTCAGAGCACCAGTTAAAATCAAACACAAGGTTACAGGCTTTATTACCAAACTTCAACCTACATTTTGTATTGATTACTATGTGTGTATAATCACAGCAATAAATATAAGCAGCCAAAGGAAAACAGCCAGCGACCTCTTTTAATAAAAAATGAGTTGTGGCATAGCATTGACTTACTAATTAATGGTCTGAGGCAATGCAGAAGACCCAGCCTCTAAATCCTTATATAGAGAGGTAGAGAGAGAGAGAAAGTGAGAGAGAGAGAGAGAGAGAGAGATGGAGAGATATAGTGAGATATAGAGATAGATAGCTAGGTAGACATATATGTAAATGGTCAATGTAATGCAACTAATAAATATCCAAGCACAAAATAGAGCAGGCAAAAACACACCAGTTATCTTGGACTGGTGAACCAAGCAGAGCCTGTTCCTGACAGAAATTGATTAAATGTGCAGATTAGGTGTTCCGAGGTGTGCCCAAGAAGACGATTTGAATCCAAGCAGATTCTGTACACGACATATAACATGCACAATCGTGCATATATATATATATATATATATATATATATATATATATATATATATATACAGACATGCTCAAATTTGGTGGTACCCTTACAAGTGCTTCATTCCTCCTCAAAAGTGATGAAATTAAAAGCTATTGAATCATGTATACTTGCATGCCTTTGATATGTCATAGAATAAAGCAAAGAAGCTGTGAAAAGAGATTAATTATTGCTCATTCTTCAAAGATATTCTAAAATGACACATTTGTTGGTACCCGTTAGAAAAGATAATAAATATTTGGATTATAGTGTTATTCCAAACTAATTAGTTTATTTCATTAGTATCAAACATGTCTCCTATCTTGTAATCAGTCATTCAGCCTATTTAAATATAGGAAAGTAGTCACTGTGCCGGTTGGTATCATTGTGTGCATCACACTGAACATGGACCAGAGAAAGCAAAGGAGAGAATTGTCTGAGGATATCAGAAAGAAAATAATAGACAAGCATGGTAAAGGTAAAGGCTACAAGACCATCTCCAAGCAGCTTGATGTTCCTTTGACAACAGTTGCAAATATTATTAAGAAGTTCAAGGTCCATGGAACTGTAGCCAACCTCCCTGGGCGCGGCCGCAAGAGGAAATTCGACCCCAGATTGAACAGAAGGATAGTGTGAATGGCAGAAAAAGAACCAAGGATAACTGTCAAAGAGATACAAACTGAACTCCAAGGTGAAGGTATGTCAGTTTCTGATCACACCATCCGTTGCTTTTTGAGCGAAAGTGCCCTCCATTGAAGAAGACCCAGGAGGACTCCACTTGTGAAAGAAAAACATAAAAAAGCCAGACTAGAATTTGACATGCCACAATCCTTCTGGGAGAATGTCCTTTGGACAGATGAGTCAAAACTGGAGCTTTTTGGCAAGTCACATCAGCTCTATGTTCGCAGACAAAAAAATGAAGCTTTCAAAGAAAAGAACACCATACCTACAGTGAAATATTGAGGAGGCTCGGTTATGTTTTGGGGCTGTTTTGCTGCACCTGGCACAGGGTGCATTGAATCTGTGCATGGCACAATGAAATCTCAAGACTATCAAGGCATTCTGGAGCAAAATGTACTGCCCAGTGTCAGAAAGCTCTGTCTCAGTCACAGGTCATCTGTCCTCCAACAGGACAATGACCCAAAACACACAGCTAAAAGCACCCAAGAATGGATAAGAACAAAACATTGGACTGTTCTGAAGTGGCCTTCTTTGAGTCCTGATCTGAATTCTATCGAACATCTATGGAAAAAACTGAATCTTGCAGTCTGGAGAAGGCATCCATCAAACCTGAGACAGCTGGAGCAGTTTGCTGAGGGAGAGTGGGTCAAACTACTTGTTAGCAGGTGCAGAAGTCTCATTGAGAGCTACAGAAAACATTTGATTGCAGTGATTAAATATGGAATAAACAATGGTGGATGTCAATTACTTTTGTCAGTTTCAAGTTATTTCAGAGGAAATTGTGCATTCTTCATTTTTTGTGGAGGGGTACCAACAAATTTGAGCACGGCTGTATGTATATACACACATACAACAAAAACATTCTGCTCTTGCAAACTTGCAATTTACTCACTTCCCACAACTTAATTGTAAAATAAAACATATATTTTTCACTAACAATTCAGAGCTTGGAGTTTTTTTGTCCATCTAGCAACAAAAACAGAAAGCACACCCAGTGGAGACTACTGCCTCTGCAGCTTTCACCTTACAGGAAATATTAATTACAAATCATTTTTTTTAAACACTGTTTTACATATTGTACCAAAAGCGGGTTGCTGGAATACACCCACACACAAAAAACAGACAAACATAAATGCTCCATTTCACAAGCTCCACAAACACAGGTATAGAAAGGTAACAGCAAATATTATTTACATGGATATTAACTTAAATATTACTTAGCATTATGTGGAGTGCAAATGCTCTGAATAGTGTAGAAAGCATCAACTTTAAGCCCCCCTTAAAGTCTAGTATTATAAAAAAAACCTATGTGTTACATGTCTTTAATCAGTTATCTTGGCCATTCAGAACAGTGCGGGCATCTGTTTGGAGACCATTGTGATGCACAGATAGAGGTTGGAGGACAGAGCTGGCTGCTCGAGTGGGCTATCTGTTTCCCCCCTCTATTTTCCTCTTCTCAGTCTGCCAGAAGGCAATGTGCTTTTCACCGAAGCTGCGTGTGCTGTAAATTACAGGGCCTATTACATTCCTGTACACCAAGCGCTGTCTATTCAGTTCCTCTTCCCTTTGGCCTACGTACACACAGCAGACACTAATGGCTTGGGGAGGGAAACGTCTACAGTGATGAGGGAATTTCTCCACAAAAGTGTAGAAATGACTGATGAGCCCTCCATCCATACCCCTTTCCCCCCCACACACACACAACCACCACCACACATCCTCCCCCTCTCTTCTCCCTCTCCCTCAGTGTATTTGCTAGTTCTCTGTTAATCATAACAACACACACGTCAACGTATGTAATATTCAATACATTCCTATGCTGGCCCAGAAACCAGTATCCCTGGCAACGACGTGTTTGACAACAGGAATTACAAGATGAGATATATGACATGCCAAGTTTATAACCATCCTCTGAAACTTGAAACCTTGAGGCTCTGAATTCTACATAGAATGCTTCACAAAGGTACCCTTTGGTACATCATTAGAGATGACACTAAAACAATAAAAACATAAAAAAACAAGCAGGACATTAATTAAGTAATTGCATTTATGAACGAATTAATGAATTAATGAAACACTTGAAAAACATGCATTCCCCTTGTAAAGTCTCTACTGTGTAGCAATCTTTTATCCCTTTCCCACTGTCCTCATATCAGATAATTACTGTTACTGTCATTAGCAAAACAAAATAGAAAATCAGCATCCTACAGTGTTTTAAATCCTGGTATGTCTAATACAATAGTTTCTGTGAAGTATGTTCAAACAGAGCAATTGAGAGATGTTTTTCACAGCAGCTGTGTGTACATAGGCTACTGCAGGAAATTAATGCTATATGGGCAAATATGGAGTCTACCATAGAATATTTTTCACATTCATTTAAAATGTTTCACATTCATTTCCTTATGCTTAAGTCTGATAATACAGATGTCCTAATTTTAGGGGACAAAAATCTAAATGTTCATCATGCACTAAGAGAACTGAGTAATGATAACTTTAATTTCATAGGGGAGCATTCTGGTCAAGATAATAAAATAAAGGCAACACCACCAGAATACTGGTACCAAGAGTACAGAGTGGCCCAGGACCTGCACCCTGTCTGAAAATCTGAGGGCAATCAGACTGGAGAAGGCAAAAATAAGACAGACACAAAGAGATTAACAATACAACAATCTGACAGTAAGGTATATGTATTTCCCTGTGTACATGATAGGTAACAAAACAACCAAAACAATGCTCTATCCCTCGGTTTGATTGTCCCAACTCAGTGTCTGATGCGGAATTAAGTAAAAAACAAAACTAAAACTAAATATCTCTGCATGACACACTTCAAACAATCAGTTTAAAACAGGTTTCAGTGAACAGCCCAGGTCCTCAAAATGATAGGTTGCGAATGCAACCCCGGTTATCTGAAAAAGGAAGCACTGCCCAAGGGGGAGGGTTTTCTGCGCCCTGCCGTAGGAACCTGATAGAAACACCACTCTATTAAAGCTGCCATTGGCCCCTGAGCTCATCACTCAGAACAGGCATTCCTAACCTATCGTTATCTTTCAAGTTGGAAGCACTGTCCAAGGGGGAGAGGTTACTGTATAACAAAACCGTCGCAAGGGAGGAGGCAGCAAGCTGATAAGGGAGCCTGCCCCGAGGTGTACCGCTAAGGGCCTCGGCAACACAACTCCAGACAGTAACCTCAGGGGCCCCGTAGGGCTGCACCTGAGCGGCCCAGGAGCGAGGACCGTAGTCACACTGTTACCGGGAACTATCTAGAATCAGCATATACAAAGCGGGGCTACAGAGGTTAACTTTTACGCCCTCCGCTTACAATAGCAAGGCCGGCTTCTCTACTAGTGCAGCTAGGAGCAAGGCCATATCTACTTGCATAATGTCTGACGTGGGCAATCAAGCAACTTGTGCGGCCTCCACACATTAACGTGGCAGTGAACCCCTGATCCTGCAGGAGCGGGGCCACAGACCACTGAATAACACACAGCTGGCTAGTCAACTGAGTAGCCACAGCTGGACATAACAGTATAAACAGCGTGACAGCTGTAAAATTCATGCTGCCTACGCGCAGCACAGGAAAATCACGTTCAATGAACGGTACAGAGCATCCAGCTTCACTGTTGCTGTCATAACAACTATACACATCGCGGGGTGCAGGAAGCAGATCATGCACCACCACGTAACACGGGAGCAGTTGTCACCTATTAGCGCAGCTAATGCAGGACAACAGCAGGCTCTACCATGACAAGCAAACCATAACATTGTGGTGTGCAGGAAACTGTTCATGCACTCTTCGCATAACATGGGAACATTGGCCGCTTACTCCACTAGCCCAGCTAGGAGTGAGGCCACACCTCCAGCACAGAAGCATCCAACTCAACTGAATAGTACAGAGTGGAAGAGCTCCATTGTGCTGACAATGTAGATTTCTTAAAAACAAACAAATATACACCACAGGGGACAGGAACAAACTCATGCACCACCCATGGAACACAGGAGCAGTTGATGCCTGCTGGTTAGACCGGCTAATGCAGGGCAACATTAGCTCTACTGTGTTGACAAATGAGCTATATACACAGCGGAACATGAGACACTGCTCACGTGCTTACCGATGAGGGCAGCAGCAGCGGACTCTTTCTCTATGGCACACAGCCAGAGCGGGCCACAGCCACAACTATATACACAGCGAGGTGGCGAAACTCAAGCACCAACAGCTGGGAACAGCGGCAGTGAGCTCCATTGTAACCTTTCCAGAATGGAGCCATAGTCCTGCTGTTTAACACACATTATATATATACAGAGTGGGGTACAGGCCAGACGCATGCACCACCACAACACAATGCATAATGAACAAACTATATACAGGGTGGCCTCGTAGGCCTTCCTGTAGGCCGCATGATAGACCCTGGGAACACATCGACAGGGCTGTCAGCAAGTCCAGGAGCAGCTCGCGTGGGTGCTTGACTGGAAGACATAGTCCGGTGGAAGGTAAGACAGAGTTCAAATAGTTCCATCAGGATGCACTTAACAGGGGCAGACTGGGAGAGGAAAGGCAGGAGCCAGAGCCCGTAGGCTACTGGGGCTGGACTGCAGCCAACACCGGGTTCCCAATGGAAGGGATCTGTCCCGTCATGTAGAACTGTAGAACCGGGCAAATGTAATCAGCGATGCCCAAGCTGCAGTCTGCCAATGGGGCGCCTTGAAAAAGGGCCCAAGAGTCGAGTGGGCCACCAGGTGTTCAGGCACCAGGGTGGACTTGTAGGCCATGGTAATGGTGTTCACAATCCAATGCGAGAGGCGCTGCTTTGAAAATGCCTGGTGTTGTGTCCGCGCTCCATAAGATACAAACAGTTGGTCTGAGTGCCGAATGTCCTTAGTGCATTCCAAATAGCACCTGAGGGCCTGCACAGGGTAGAGCAGGTGAAGCCGACTCTCTTGCTCTGAAGTGAAGGGAGGAGGATGAAAAGCCATCAACTCAGTAGGCCTTTTGACATGGAATGGAGACAGCACTTTTTGGAGGAACGCAGCATTAGGCCGTAGCGTGACCCTGGAGCCATTTCCCGCAAAACGGACACACGATGGGTGTACGGACAGGGTGTGTAACTCGCTCACACGTTTTGCAGGGGTGATTGCCAGCAAAAACGCAGTCTTAAGTGACAGCAGCTTCAGCTCAGCTGAGTTCAGTGGCTCAAATGGGGCTTGGGAAAGTGCGTCCAGCACTACATCAAGACACCATGCGGGCAGTGAAGGGGTGCAAGGAGGCCGCAGCCGTCGAGCTCCCTTTAAAAACTGCACAGCCAGGAAATAAGACCCAGGGGGCTCACCATCTATTCGGACATGACATGTGGAGATGGCCGCCAGATACACTTTAAGCGTGGACGGGGACTTTCCCTGGTCCAACAGCTCCTGTAGAAATTGCAATATGACCCCGATGGGGCAATGAATTGGGTCTTGACTGCCATCTTGGCACCAGGTGCTAAACGTCCGCCGAGCTCTCGCAGACTGAATAGTGCCTAGTACCGCATCTGACAGACCCCAGGCAATCAATCGCTCCCGCTCAGGGGCCAGGCCCAGAGCTGGAGGAGGCCCGGATTAGGGTGCCAAAGCGTGCCCTGCATCTGGGACAACAAGTCCGCTCTCACTGGGAGCTGCCAAGGCTCTCTGTAGAGGAGGGCGATCAGGTCTGCGAACCAGAATCTGCGAGGCCAATGTGGGGCTATCAGCAGAACTGTCACTCGTTCTCTCCTGACCTTCTCCAGGACCATCGGGAGAAGGGGGAACAGTGGGAACGCTTAAAGGAGACAGCGCGGCCAATTGTGGGCTAGTGCGTCGATCCCTAGGGTTCCTGAGCGGTCTTAGACGGAGAACCATAGTGGGCAGTGTGTGGACTCTGCTGAGGCAAAGAGATCCACATCTGCCCTACCGAACCGGCTCCACAGTTGTTGTATCACAAACAGGTGGAGGCGTCATTATGAGGCCGGGGGGGCCTCCCCAAGAGACAACATGCTGTGTTGGACAGGCCTGGGAGGTGAACTGCTCTGATGGTGCGGAACCATGGCTGTGCCCACAGAAGCAGACGGCGTGCTCAACAGTACAGTCTGCGCCACTGGAGACCTCCTTGCCTGTTGATATAGGCAACCACCACTGTGTTGTCCTTCCAAAGCAGCACATGTGTGTCCTGCAGGACTGGCAGGAAATGAGACAGTCCAAGGAGTATTGCTTGTAACTCCAGGTCGTTGATATGGAGGGCCTGTGCTGGCTCCATCCACCTGCCTCGGACTCCACGTCCATCACAGACTGCTCCCCAACCCTGCTTGGAGGCATCTGCTCGGTGGTAGACTACCCCATGGGGCAAAAGAGGACGAACATGCGCTTTATCAAACAGGATGTGGGAAGGGACCTGTTGTGATTAACGAGGGGCCAATGGCAGCTTTGAAAGAGTGACGTTTCGATCAGGTTCCTACGGCAGGGCGCAGAAACCCCTCCCACTTGGGCAGTGCTTCCAACTTGAAAGATAACATGGCATGTGCACAGCTTTACCCAATGTATACTCTTTAACAAACAAACAATAACAAAACTGAATACGCAGTAGTTTGTTTGTTAAATACACATGTACGACGGTGGCTAACCTGTGAAGGGCACTATAAAAATACAAATTGATTGATTGCATTCTTGAGTAATGTTTTCCGTACTGCATACTTGTCAATGTGAGACGTTCTATGTAAAATCCCATACAATCTAATATAATAAACAGTTTGCCTTCATATCTACTACAGCTAAACAATGTGAGCGTATCTAGCATGTAATCATGAATATAAATATGTATTGTAGCGATCTGGGATACTTTGGGACTACAGTGTTGTTCCTGTGTATGTGTCTGTCCATATCTGTCAGTCCTGTTTGTTGGGGGTCGGGCAATCTGTTGGGGGTCTGTTATTAAGGGGAATTATTGTTATGATTTCTGGGTTCGAGGGTCTACCCTGTGTGGGGGGTGCTGTGATTGGGGGAGCCGGTCACAGTGGGCCAACTGATATATAGGGGTGCTCCAGTTCCCACCGGGCAGAAGTAGTTATGAGAGAGCCTAATAGCAGTGTTGCTATTTAAAGATGTTTGTTCGCACTTTGAAATTAATCTGTTGCAGGGGAAAAAAAAAAAAAAGAGGATGCACTGTAATTACTAGGGGGTAGTGTGGTGAAGATGCCTGGGCCTTTAAGTGTTGCGGTTAGATCACTGTACTGTGGTGAGGGCGAACAGGGTTCGAGTCAGAACCCCACAGTACTTTACAGTATTATAGGTGAAAGATAATGCATTTTTTATATACACTAAGCACAAATACTTTTGTTTTCTGTTCAACATTCAATTAATACTACAATACATGTGCTGGAGTCTAGTTAACACTTATAGACAGTGTACTTTTGCATGATGTATCTGAAATGCCAAGACACAGACAGTTTGTAATTTTATTCAACGAGACAACCCTTAGCATTAATTGGGTTGTGTAATTGCACGTAGAAAGAACTTCGAGTGATGGTTCATAAAGTGTGAAACAGTTTTTCCAACAGCTAAATGGCAATTTAAAACGCTTTTGAGAAAAGATTATCCTAGTTAAGGGTTTTTATATATGTGTGTGAAAAAAGCATTGCATTTTTTTTTTTATAACAGTTCACTGAATATGGAAAATGACCAAAATGTATGATTCTGCATGCAAACTGCAGAAAGTTAATTTGAATATTATGTGTAAATGTTCCCTAAGAATACCACAAACTTCAAAGATTCTCTTTTATTTTTTCTCCTGCTCGGAATGCCAGCATTGGTGATGTAAAACAACTTATTACAAAACTCTTTTCAGTAATGCCTCCCTACTGATGACAGATGTAGTAATAGCAAGTTTATGGGTTAACATGCTTATATATTTCTTAGCACAATTCTCAAAATATACTGAGCCAGGATTTTACAGTAACATATTGCAAATTGAACTGTAGTAGCAAAGATCCTCTATTTAAACAACTCCCCCCTTCCTTCTGTGCATTATGGGAGTTGCAAGGAGTTTCATTTCATATTCCAAGCTTTGTCTTTTAAAAACCATTGTATTTTTAACATGATGCACTTGAGTTGTATTAGAGACCCTTTTCCTTAACATATATATTAGTTATTTCAACCAGCATTGTTTTCACCTGGCCTAAGAAGAATGCTTTATTGCTGAAGTGTTGTCTCTAGTACTATTCTATCTCCATAATGAAGGATTCAGGGAGATATATATACACTCACCTAAAAGATTATTAGGAACACCTGTTCAATTTCTCATTAATGCAATTATCTAATCAACCAATCACATGGCAGTTGCTTCAATGCATTTAGGGGTGTGGTCCTGGTCCAGACAATCTCCTGAACTCCAAACTGAATGTCTGAATGGCAAAGAAAGGTGATTTAAGCAATTTTGAGCGTGGCATGGTTGTTGGTGCCAGACGGGCCAGTCTGAGTATTTCACAATCTGCTCAGTTACTGGGATTTTCACGCACAACCATTTCTAGGGTTTACAAAGAATGGTGTGAAAAGGGAAAAACATCCAGTATGCGGCAGTCCTGTGGGCGAAAATGCCTTGTTGATGCTAGAGGTCAGAGGAGAATGGGCCGACTGATTCAAGCTGATAGAAGAGCAACTTTGACTGAAATAAACACTCGTTACAACCGAGGTATGCAGCAAAGCATTTGTGAAGCCACAACACGTACAACCTTGAGGCGGATGGGCTACAACAGCAGAAGACCCCACCGGGTACCACTCATCTCCACTACAAATAGGAAAAAGAGGCTACAATTTGCACAAGCTCACCAAAATTGGACAGTTGAAGACTGGAAAAATGTTGCCTGGTCTGATGAGTCTCGATTTCTGTTGAGACATTCAGATGGTAGAGTCAGAATTTGGCGTAAACAGAATGAGAACATGGATCCATCATGCCTTGTTACCACTGTGCAGGCTGGTGGTGGTGGTGTAATGGTGTGGGGGATGTTTTCTTGGCACACTTTAGGCCCCTTAGTGCCAATTGGGCATCGTTTAAATGCCACGGCCTACCTGAGCATTGCTTCTGACCATGTCCATCCCTTTATGACCACCATGTACCCATCCTCTGATGGCTACTTCCAGCAGGATAATGCACCATGTCACAAAGGTCGAATCATTTCAAATTGGTTTCTTGAACATGACAATGAGTTCACTGTACTAAACTGGCCCCCACAGTCACCAGATCTCAACCCAATAGAGCATCTTTGGGATGTGGTGGAACGGGAGCTTCGTGCCCTGGATGTGCATCCCACAAATCTCCATCAACTGCAAGATGCTATCCTATCAATATGGGCCAACATTTCTAAAGAATGCTTTCAGCACCTTGTTGAATCAATGCCACGTAGAATTAAGGCAGTTCTGAAGGCGAAAGGGGGTCAAACACAGTATTAGTATGGTGTTCCTAATAATCCTTTAGGTGAGTGTATATGTGTGTGTGTGTGTGTGTGTGTGTGTGTGTGTGTGTGTGTGTGTGTGTGTGTGTATGTGTATAAATAAACCTAGAAAAAATTCTGCAGTGCAAGGATGTTCTTCAATTTGACCTACCTCTAGAGGTCATTGTTAATCTTTCCAGACCCCAGTAATACCTGTAAGATTTACCTTACTTAAGGACAATATGTAATTTCTTTATAGTTTCTAAAAGCTACTGATCTGAGCTATATTAAAATATTTATTTCCCCACTGCAGGGGGACATAATACTGTAGCACAGGGATCTGTAAGATTCCACTAAATCTCTCATATTTACATTAATCTAAGTGGAAGAGCTCAACTGACATGTCCCCATGGTCTAGTAAGGATGTTTACTGAGGGAACAAACAGATCAATGTTTACATCTAATAATGCATTTTCTGCAGCAAATGCTGAAAACAACTACAGAGGGTTTTGAAACCCTTGATGAGTCTCTGTGTAATAGCAGCCATATGTTTTACCTTGAAACAAAGGGCAGCAGCTGTCCATCAATACAAAGAGTTAACAATTTAGCCTCATTCACTAGGGTACAACTGATTGCTAAAACTAAAACTATGGCCTAATGAAGATAGATGCCAGTTCTGTCTTGGACCTTAATAATTTTCCATTACATACATATCCCCCTCCTCTGCAGTATTGAATACAGGTAAACTTCAATAATTTTGGCCTTGAAGTTATATTTATTTTAAGTATTTTTTTACTTAAATCTCTTTAAGGTTGGAGTCTCTCCACATAGCAATATACACTGCTTAAGGGAACACATAATCATCATAGTTTAACACCAAGTCAATTAAACTTCAATCTTTCCAGTTAGGAAGCCTAAGCGATTGTAAATCAATGTCACCTGTTTTGGTGACAACAGGTGCACTGGAGAGGCAACAGCAAGACAACCCCCAAAAAGGGAATGGTTTTGCAGGTGGTGGCCACAGACAATTGCTCTCTCCTTATCCTTCCTGATTGATTCTTCTATAGTTTTGGGTTTTGCTAGTGTCCTTGTCACTACTGGTAGCATGAGGTGATACCTGCAGCCCATTCAGGTTGCACAGGTAGTCCTGCTCCTCCAGGATGGCACATCCATACGTGCCATCACAAGAAGGTTTGCTGTGTCTTCCCAGTACAGTCTCAAGATCATGGACGAGATACCAAGAGACGGGCCATTACACAAGGAGAGCTGGACAGGGTCGTAGAAGGGCATCAACCCAGCAACAGGACCGGCATCTGCTCCTTTGTGTGAGGAGGAACAGGAGGAGCACTGCCAGAGCCCTACAAAATGACCTCCAGTGGGCTACTGGTGTGCATGTTTCTGACCAAACTGTCAGAAACAGACTCCATGAGGGTGGCATGATGGCCCGACATCCTCTAGTGGTACCTTTGCTCACAGCCCAGCACTGTGCAGCTCGATTGGCATTCACCAGAGAACACCAGAATTGGAAGGTCCGCCATTGGCGCCCCGTTCTCTTCACAGATGAGAGCAGGTTCACACTGAGCACATGTGACAGACGTGAAAGAGTCTGGAGACCCCGTGGTGAACATTATGCTACCTGCAACATCATCCAGCATGACCGGTTTGGTGGTGGGTCAGTGATGGTCTGGGGAGGCATATCCTTGGAGGGTCGCACAGACCTCCACGTGCTAGCCAATGGTACCCTGACTGCTGTTAGGTACTGGGATGAAATCCTCAGACCCATCGTCAGACCTTACGCTGATGCAGTGGGCCCTGGGTTCCTCCTGGTGCAGGACAATGCCCGGCCTCATGTGGCCAGAGTGTGTAGGCAGTTCCTGGATGACGAAGGCATTGATGCCATTGACTGGCCCTCACGTTCCCCAGACCTGAATCCAATTGAGAATGTTTGGGACATTATGTATCAGTGCATCCAACGCCGCCAACTAGCACCACAGACTGTCCAGGAGCTCACTGATGCCCTGATCCAGGTCTGGGAGGAGATCCCCCAAGACACCATCTGCTGTCTCATCAGGAGCATGCCCAGACGTTGTCGGGAGTGCATACAGGCACGTGGGGGCCATACACACTACTGAGTCACATTATGAGTTTCTGTGATGAAATTCATGCAAGTTGGAACAGCCTGTGATTTCAATTGTTTACTTTGAATATGTGGGTGTTGTTTTAGTACTTTATACAGCTTGTGGATAAACTCATGTTTGTCACATAAAGAGGTTGAAATAAAGAAAAGCTCTCTTCTCCCTTATTAGGAGTAATGTTTCAATTACCACAATTAAAACTACAAATGTATAATTAGATATAGACAAATGAGTATGAGGGTGTGGGTGGCTCAGTGAAGCAGTTGAGCAGGGTGATGTCAGCAGCAATGTCTAGAGTTCAGCGCCGGAAAGAGTCATGCTGGTGAGGGGTTGGTTACATAAAACTTCTGAAGTATTGAGTAACCTAAGTGCTAAATACAGCAGCTATCCCCTGAACTAGCATATTGATTCCAATGTGTTGAGATACTACATCTCAAGAAACACCTATGAGTGAAAATCTGAAGAAACTAACCCTTGGCATTGGTTCATGCAACTGGACACTGACCTTTACCCAGCAGTGGATCAATAAGCTAGCGGATGAAAAAGATGACACAAAAGATGTTAACACTGACTGGAAAGCTTCCACCAGGGATCCAAAATTAGAACCGACCATATCCGTTTAAACTGGCTTGATATCGCTCTTATTTCATAAAACACATTTTGATTTGAATAATTTATTGTTACTCAGCTGCAACAGATAAATAAATATACAGAAAAATAAATGACTGAAGTGAAATTACAACAGCCCATATAATTCTGTAAGGACTTCACATTGACTGTAGTTTTTAATACTTTTATAATAACCAGTGATCTTTTTTCGCCTTTGCTCAGTGTGACTCACCACTCCAATAACATTCCTCCCATCAATCCATGAGAGAGGAATCTGTAACAACCTGTTACTTTGCCCAATTTCAA
Organism: Amia ocellicauda; assembly: GCF_036373705.1. NCBI lineage: Eukaryota > Metazoa > Chordata > Actinopteri > Amiiformes > Amiidae > Amia > Amia ocellicauda. The sequence continues at coordinate 22,373,021 of NC_089856.1, read as the reverse complement.
ACTCTGACTGACTGTAAAATATCCCCAAGCAATGTATTCAATGCACATTATCTACGTTTTCCCTACTGTATATAAAATCCATACCAAGTAAAAACCTAAAGATCCTCTTTGCATTAATGAATAACTAGGTTTATTAAAGGTTGGTAAGATTAACAGTCCATGATGGATATGTCTGCATTTAATTTTTTTCAAGCTTTTTCCAAGTTATTTGCTTTTTGCATGTAGTAAAATCCTAGATTTGTATGACTTCACAACTAGGTTTATTTAAAAAAGTAAATCCCTTCTTTATTCTCCTTTTTTATGTGCAGCAACAATTCCAAGAAAATTATTTAACTCTCCTATTTTCAAAGGTAATAGTTTTTCTAAGCCTTATATATGGCACAAAAAGGGATTTATAGCTTGAGTCACAGCTTGACACAGGAGGAAGAGAGGCTACTGATTCCATTACAGTCTAAGCCATGTTTTACTCAAGTTTCCAAAGTTGTGGAAGACACAGTAATACAAATTGATGTCATCTTGATAAGATCATACCAGGAAATGTAGAAGTAATACTATTAACCTGAAAACATTTTTCTGGCTTAGTCAGGGAAGGAAAGTTATGGATTACAGTGTTTAACCATTAATCCCAATGACATGAGGAAGACATGTGAGAGTAATTATACAGAAAACCTGTTTGTCATGAAGCAAGGCTTCAGAATGTAAAACAAAACAAACAAAAAACAGCAAACCAAAATGCTATCAAAAATACAATGACATAAGACTGGGTGTTTTCTTTTTTAACCTTATCTTTACCTGTTCATAATTACCCAAAATAGGATGATAGGTAAATAAATAGATAGATTATGGCCAAGGAGCCACTGCAAGAATGGTCAGTAGCAGTAGCTGTAGTAGCTGCTAACATGGGAGACTTAAAAGGTATCAGAAGAGAAGTGAAGGTGAAAAATACCGTTAAAATATTAAAATGTACCAAAAACACAAAATGTCTTTATTTTCTATGACCAAGATTTGCAGTCTAATGGGTTTCTTAAACTCACAATGCTGAGATCAGTAATTACCTCTCACTACATCTAGGGGGTTTCAGATGTGTGTGTATTAGATCCAGTATTGTTTCAATGTTTCAGAAATAAAAACAAACAAACAAAAATCAACAACTATGGGATCAAAGGGAAAGCACATCTCAGAATGTCATAATATAGAAGAGTTCTTTGCCACCTAGTGAAGAGGCAGTTTTTGATTAATTCTGCTCTGAGAAGTATGGTAACATCTGAAAAAGAAACGTTAAAGATTTCCCACAGAGAGCTGTTTTTTTATATGTTATCACCTCATATGTTACATGTACAGTGAGAACAAATCTGGGCAATGTGTTTAGAAATTTGCGAGGTCTAAAGTATTCATCCATACTATTTTATTTCTTTGTCTTTCACTCTGTCTTTCTTTCTTACTTTCTTTCTATTCATATTGAATTAGAGCAAGTGTCTGCAGATGTGTATCTTCTGAGAGAAGGTTATTAGGGTTATTGAGACACATGACTCGACTGTATCAGCTTTAAGTAATGAACTGAAACACATTACACAGGTAGAGGGGAGTGCTGAGCACAGATTACAAGATAAAACACATTATTTTCACCCACACTTCCTACTCCTGCCTTATTCTGTAACCATTCACTCTGACTCTATTCATCTTTCCGGTAGTCTCCCAAAGGTGTTGTGTCACATTTAATACTTGTTGGAAATGCCACAGCCAAGGATTTGGCTGAGAGAGAGAGAGAGAGAGAGAGAGAGAGAGAGAGAGAGAGAGAGAGATTGCATGCTGTCTATGCTATTTGTGCAATTAAGATGTGTTTTTAGTAATTATTGCACAATTTGTAAAATTGTGCCTGTTTTTGCTTAAATACACACGGACAAAACAAGAACTTACATGTGAATGCTATTCAAACGCAACTCAAGCAGCCTATAGAAATTGTTACCATAACTGACCAAACACAATTTAGTATAAACCATTCACAATCCCTACAATACATAGGAACCACAAGATCTGAAACAAAATGGGGAGTCTAGTTCAATACTATAGTTCAGTACTATACACTACTTATTTTTTTCCAAGCTTGTCTTCATGGATACCTTGGATTAAAAAGGAAATATGATCACACTTATGTAAGCACTTATGTAAGCATGGTCACATTAATTCTGCACTGATTGCAAATACAGACATTCTACAAAATTAAGGGAATATTTTTCCTCTTAGGTCAGAATGATGGCAAGTGAAATGCCTCTGCATTAGAAAAATTAAGCTGCAGATAAAGCAAATCCCCAAAAGGGGAAATCCTCTTATACAGCAATATGCTGTAAATACTCTGATTGCTGCTGAGGGCTGCTATGTCACCTGCCACAACCTAGATACATCTCATAAAAATAAAAGGATCTACTATAGCAAAGGAGAATATACACATAATTTTTAAACACACTTACATATATTTGGGATAATGTACACATCACAATGTTTTTAAAACCTGCACTGCCAAAAAAACTAAAATGGAATTATCCAATTTTCAGCACACTCCCTTTTGTATACAAAACAAGCTGGAATACTCTCAGAAGAAACAAACCAGAATGCATTACCAGGACAAAATAGAGAACTCCAAAAGAAAATTCTTAACCCACACTGTATTCTGAGGCATTTATTTTATAAATTGTCATAAATATCTCCCTGGTTTGAACTATTATTGATCCTGAGTCAATATCTCCATAGCTTACTACAGGTTCATTTTGTTTAGATCGTGCCAAGTTATGCACCTACTTTTCTTCACTCATGAAGTTCTTCCCTGCAACTAAAACAGCATAAAGCACATGCACACATGCACACACACACATACGCACACATGCACACACATCCACACACACAATAATGTTTTACTAATAAAATACTCAATTACAGCCATGGAAACCTAATACTAATCAATCCCATCAATTGTTTGCAATTGGGAGATAGTTATGGCAACAGAGCAGCTAGGGTGGACCATGATTGTCCATGGACTGCTTTTCACAAGTATAAAGCAGAGCATTCAGGACTCTGATACACTTAGTGGAACTGTAAGTAAACTTAATTAAAGGGAGTGCTGTGTTGTGTCCATGAGCCTGCATGCATCAGCCTTCAGAGCTCTATCCAGATTTGACAGCATTTCAGGAAGACTGAAGTTATCTGCCACTACCCAGGAATTCAAGCAGTGACAGAGTAAGGAGGTACAGAGTAATTTCACAATGAGTGCATCTCATTCTGGGCTGGGAGATCCCTAGTTTCATCCCTGACCTTTCATTTATATATTTTTACCTGATGGGCAATTTGTCTTGATACAATAATAGTAGTGGAAAAAATATCATAGTAATAGTAATAGTTTACATAGTAAGTAAACATATGCACATCAAAGAAATGTTGGGTGGAGGAACATTGCATTGCTATAGCTCTCAACTATTGTTGGGTCAGCAACCATACCACAGTTCTTCTGGCATTGGCCATGTAAAACTTACTTGCTAACTACTGTTCCAGAGTCACCTGGGAATCCAGTTCAAAAACAGCATTCGAAGACATTATCACACTCTCGTCCATACCTCCTGTGACACAAATTGTATTGCTGTCAAAAAAGAAAAGTGACTGCTGTCATTAGACTTGTGAAGAACAACTTAAATGACTTAAATGTTACCCAAGGGGAATGAAGGTGGGAGAAATAGCTTTGATTAGAGCACAACAGAAGCAGTAATTGCATAGGTAATTTGCCTAAAAGTTATGTTATGCAATTAACCAATTAACTACAAAACACTAGTTTCCCAGAAGAAGCAAGGAAAAAAGCATGCCATTTCTCAAAGTAACAATGTAATTTAATTTCCATCAATAGTGTGTGCATACATTCAAATACTACAGTGTTCCTGTGAAATGCATTTCTGACTGATGGTAATAGACAACAATTGGAGGTATATGCTTTATTTGCCTGTGAAATGTCTAGATCTTAAAGGTTAAAAACAAGGTCCTTTCTTTATCTGATGATTAGTAATTTATGTAATTTGCTTTTTTTCCCCAGGATATAATATTCTACATATGTGGAGCTCTGGCAGCTTGGAGATGAATGTTAGGGGTCAGCAGTCATAGTTGCTATCAGCTTTCTTTAGCCATGTGTCAGTTTGGTTTGTTTAATAAATCTGTAATGTATCTTGTTTGCCTGCTGACACAGATTTCATCATATAATTAGTATAAAGAGCTGTTGGCTTCCATATGGAAGTGTATAATGATCCATTAAAAAATAGTGGCATTACATACTCCTTTATTTTATTGTATTTTATTTTTTAACTGAGGTTTAAGAGTGTGTTGGATAGATGAATAAGGGGAATACATCAAGTGTGCAATAACATAGTCCACATTAATTAGAAACATTTATTTTGTTATAAAACAGTTTAGTTTACATCCTTTTTTAAGGGGTATATATGATGCTACATTAACACTTAGGTTACTGAAAATACAACTATAACATTGGAGCTCATCTCTGGGAATGATACGGTAACAAAAAGAGAAACAACAGTGAGCTAACTTCAGAAATCCCTGCCAATGGAGATATCCATCCATTTTCAAAACTGCTTATCCTGGCGAGGGTTGCCGGAGCTGATCTCAGCAGGCATAGGGTGCAAGGCAAGAATACACCCAGGACGGGATGCCAGTCAATCACAGGGCAACACACACACAGGGCAATTTAGACAGACTAATCAACCTAACAAGCATATCTTTGGATGGTGGGAGGAAGGAGAAGGGAGGAGTGCCTGGAGAAAAGTCACACAGACACAGGGAGAACATGCAAACTGCTCACAGACACTGTCATTTATTAGTAACCTCTGTTCTTATTAGGAGCACAGGCCAGAAGCTGAAACACATTTAATAGTCAGCGGGAATGTTATCATTATACAGTAACAGAACTATACATGCAGATGTTCACCTTTTCAATAAGAATAATGTTTGCAATAAGAGTTCTGGAAAATCTGAGCCTCAATCACATTCCTTGTGGAATTTCTTCCACACTATAACAGGATTCTCTGCACCAATAGATAACTCAGTTTCTACAGTTATGGCACAGTCAGAGAACATTATCTCAGACACAGCAAAGCAATCTCACAGCATGCTCATATCGCTTAGGAAACAATGAGAGAAAAATGAAAGTTCACATTTCATCAGTGACTATTAAAAAAAATGGATACAAAATGCAACATTCCACATAGTTTACTCATAAGAGAACAAATCTCAAGCTTCAGCATGATGGCATAATAATAATGGTTTGAGGAGTTATACTTAAAATGCAAAATGGAAAATATTTCTACATATTGTTATATTTTAACTGATGACTGGTGAGAGAAACACTCAAAGGATTGCACTTTATGAACTTGATCATTACAAATATTGAATCATGCTATCAAATATGTCTGATATCTTTCTCTAATCTGTGGAAGGTCGGACATACACTTTTTATCAGAGATAATATTTACAGTTTAAATTTTTTGTATTCAATTAGAAAACCTCATCATAATTCAGAGAACACGTGGATTGGATATGTAATTAGACCACAGTGCTTTTGCAACTAAAACAATAGGCTGTGAATGCACCCCTGGTTACCTGAAAAAGGAAGCACTGCCCAAGGGGGTGAGGTTTCTGCACACTTCCATAGGAACCCGATAGAAAACATCACTCTATCAAACCTGCAATTGGCCCCTACACACATCACTCAGAACAGGTCCCTTCCCATTTCCTGTTCTATAAACGTGATGTCTGCGCAGGTTCGTCCTCTTTTGCTGGGAGCTAGGACTCCCACGTGACCTTGCAACCCCTGCACAATGCTTCCTTTTTCAGATAACTGGGGTTTCATTCGCAATCTATCGTTATCTTTCAAGTTCCAACAGGAGAGGGTACACAGACCCACTGAAAAACAACAATAATACACAGCCGGCTAATCAACAGAGTAGCCGAACTGAAAACCCACAATATGTATCGCGCACCACAGGAGCATCCTACTGAACTGAACAGTACAGAGTGGAGAGCTTCATTGTGTTGTACAAAGGAACTATATACACCAAGCTCATGCGTTTTGCAGAGGTGATTGTCTTAAGTGACACTAGCTTCAGCTCAGCTGAGTTCAGTGGCTCAAATTGGGCTTGGGAAAGTGTGTCCAGCACTACATCAAGGTGCCATTGAGCTCCCTTCAGAAACTGTGCAGCCAGGAAATAAGACCCAGGGGGCTCGCCATCAATCCAGACATGACATGCGGAGATGGCCGCCAGATATACTTTGAGCGTGGATGTGGAATCAGAATAGGATTAGCTATCAATAATAACTAATACGAACAAATAGAGACATACACACACTAGTAAAGCGATGGTGAACAACACAGCCGTAAAGCCAACCAAACCGAAAAACAGAGATAATAATAATAAAGTTTAGTGCACAGACAAGACACAGAGAGCTCACATTTTCGGGTCCAGCGAAATGGCAAAAGAGAACAAACCTGCGCAGACCTGTTCTGAGTGACGTGCACAGGGGCCAATGGCAGCTTTGATAGAGTGACATTTCTGGTCGGATTCCTATGGAATAGCGCAGAAACCCCACCCCCTTGGGCAGTGCTTCCGACTTGGAAGATAAATGTATTTCCATTACAGTACTTGCTTGTGCAATATTCAGTTCCATGATGAGCAGCCTGTAACCAAAGGTATGATTTTCTGTTTACGCAGTATCTGAATTGCCAAATGATTACAGCTGTGTAATGACATGCTTATACTTGGTTATGTGGCCAAGCATGGTTGTTTTACATGACAATAGCTGTTATAATTACATGAGAATAGCCTTTTGAAAATGTTTTTCCCGCTTTATGCAAATTACAAGGTAATGCCATGACTGACAAAAAATGTTCACAAAATATGCCATTATACCATCACATGGTCATTCTGCTGTAATACAGAAAGCACAGTTCTAAGAGGACAATCACAGCTTACTTTTCTTTAATAGTTAGGCATTATCTGAAAATAAACAGTGAATGTTAAAAAATGAAGAAAATCATACAAATCAGTTAATATGTAATATATAATTTTCCTAATAACCAATACATACCCAATTCTAGTTTATGAGTAACGAATATTTAATATATTCATATTTAATATTGCCAATAGCTGCAATTCCTCAAAAATGTTGTCTCTAAAATCAGATTTTTATATCATTTTTTATCATGTCTCTTGTACAAGTGTCCCTTATTACATGAGGCTAATTGCCCTGTTTTTATTTTGATTCTGCATTTAAAAAGATTTTTAAGAAATGCATAGTTTTGTAGGATTAGAGTATATAATTTGGAAGTGTAATTTTGGCACTTTAGTAAGGTGCTTTGGTGATTTTTATGAGTGCTCTGAGAGAATTCGAGTCATCAGGGTGATCTTTGAGAAGCTGCGGACAGCTCCAAAAATAGACCTAAATTGTTTCACTGAGGGATGGCACTGGTAGGCTAGTGGTAAATCTGGTATTGTTCAATTTGTATTGATTTACTATAGAAGGGTCCACAGATAATTACTGGAGCATTTTCTAAGTTAAAAGCACAAATTAAAGCAGGATGCAAACGAGAGACAGCAAAACAACACATTAATGGAAGGTCTTGCTTTAATGGCTAGGCATTAATGAGGTAGCAAAAGGTTTGGTACCAAACGGGCTCTTGATACAATTAGAAACAAAAGAAGACAACGGATTTGTCTGAGTAAAGAATACTCAAAGTTTACAGTCACAGCAGAGCAGGGTCTAGATACAGAATTGTAATGCAGCATTTACAAAATAATTCAAAACTGTGATCCACAACAATCACATACAACCTATTTTTTGAAAATGTATATCATTTTATAGACATTCCTCAATGAGAAATTTAGGTTTGTGTTGAAAAATTCATCTTTCACAAGATACAACAGATGTGTTGTGTTTACAGTGCAATTCTGTGTTCACCAAAGCATGACAGATAACACTTCCATGCGGGCCTTCATGAGGCCATACCATTCCACTGATAAATGGTGCAAACAACAGGAAGCCAGACAACTGCAATGCCTAGTTTGCAAACAAAGAGACTACCTAAAACAGACATCTCTAAACTCCAGTTGAAGATCTCAGAAGATCTCAGAAAGATTTTGAGAACAACAACATTCAAAATACCTTACACATTCCATAAACCAGAGTAACAAACCCAAAGATAAAGTACATACTGGTAACATAATCTATAGCTAGCTTCTTCCATAGCTTGTTAACAAACAAGAGAAGCTGACTTTAAACTACATTAATGATACTCATGTATTTCAAGCTCAAAACCAATACATGGACAGGCCAAGTTTGGTATTGAAAGTAAGAGCATTGGATATTTCAACTACTGGAGAAGTTGTGTTTTACATACAATGCAAATAGTTGGTAAGGGAATTAATAAAGGATCCTAAGTGTTCCTCAGCTAACATGGTCATGAGACCAGATAACCTGGGCATATGTCATCCCACCATTTATATTCAAAGTTCTGAACAGAAAATTGGCCAAACACATAAAACAAGAATAAATTGGATGCCATAAAGTTAACATGTTTGGTATCAAAAGTAAGGTCATGCATTGAGGAAGTATGTATATGATAGAACTAAAACTTTCAAATACAATTAACAACACTAGCTAAAGTTTGTACCATTTTCACATTCCTCAAAACCATCAAATATACATCCTGCAAATACCAAAGGAGAGGAATGGCAAGGTCTTAGTCGATTGAAATTTAAGCTGTATTACTCCAAACCTCAATCAGAAGTCTGGAGAGAGGGAGAAACCTATAAAAACTGAAATTTAGAAGTAGCAATTTTCTCCTCCTCCTCTGAGGAGAAAAAAAAACTGGAGTAGAAGAATCCAAAGAAACAACCCCTCTAGAGCATCAACAAAAGAAACTAGACAAGAACTTTAGAAACTGTTTCCACAAAGATGATCCTGGAAATCTGGTCCACAAGTTGCCAACCCTCTGCACTATTGAATGTCTGCTTAACCGAACCCCTGTAAACCCCACAGGCAGTATATCCAATGTACTTCTCAAAGAATTAGGTGAATTTACACAAATGTCATTGTGTGTGAGCTCTGAGCTCTTGGAACAGGTCATGTAATACTATTATTATATTTATATTATTTGTGCTTTGAGCCAAAACAATTAAATAGATACATTTTCTTTCTTGTAATTACAAGCTTTAAACTAGAATGCTAAAGTTCCTGGAGTAACTTTGTCTGCATGTGAAAGTATGTTTGAGTATAATAATAAGCAGTATGTTTCACTGTACATGTAGTAGTGTAGATACTACAGTATAGTATAGTATAGTATAGTATAAAAGTGTAATATGGTATAAAACAGTGTATTATAGTATGTGTTGTAGTGTAGTAATAACGATAATATATCACAAAGTAATTCATTATACTATAGTATACAACACTGTACCATAGTATGTGTTGTAGAACTTTACAAGATACTACAGTTTTCAAATGTCCTATAGTATATCTTGCTATACTACAGTATAAAAGTGTCCTGTAGTATATCACAAGCTACTATAGTATAGTGTAGTATATATATATATATATATATATATATATATATATATATATATATATACACTCACCTAAAGGATTATTAGGAACACCTGTTCAATTTCTCATTAATGCAATTATCTAACCAACCAATCACATGGCAGTTGCTTCAATGCATTTACGGGTGTGGTCCTGGTCAAGACAATCTCCTGAACTCCAAACTGAATGTCTGAATGGGAAAGAAAGGTGATTTAAGCAATTCTGAGCGTGGCATGGTTGTTGGTGCCAGACGGGCCGGTCTGAGTATTTCACAATCTGCTCAGTTACTGGGATTTTCACGCACAACCTAGGGTTTACAAAGAATGGTGTGAAAAGGGAAAAACATCCAGTATGCGGCAGTCCTGTGGGCGAAAATGCCTTGTTGATGCTAGAGGTCAGAGGAGAATGGGCCGACTGATTCAAGCTGATAGAAGAGCAACTTTGACTGAAATAACCACTCGTTACAACCGAGGTATGCAGCAAAGCATTTGTGAAGCCACAACACATACAACCTTGAGGCGGATGGGCTACAACAGCAGAAGACCCCACCGGGTACCACTCATCTCCACTACAAATAGGAAAAAGAGGCTACAATTTGCACAAGCTCACCAAAATTGGACAGTTGAAGACTGGAAAAATGTTGCCTGGTCTGATGAGTCACGATTTCTGTTGAGACATTCAGATGGTAGAGTCAGAATTTGGCGTAAACAGAATGAGAACATGGATCCATCATGCCTTGTTACCACTGTGCAGGCTGGTGGTGGTGGTGTAATGGTGTGGGGGATGTTTTCTTGGCACACTTTAGGCCCCTTAGTGCCAATTGGGCATCGTTGAAATGCCACGGCCTACCTGAGCATTGTTTCTGACCATGTCCATCCCTTTATGACCACCATGTACCCATCCTCTGATGGCTACTTCCAGCAGGATAATGCACCATGTCACAAAGGTCGAATCATTTCAAATTGGTTTCTTGAACATGACAATGAGTTCACTGTACTAAACTGGCCCCCACAGTCACCAGATCTCAACCCAATAGAGCATCTTTGGGATGTGGTGGAACGGGAGCTTCGTGCCCTGGATGTGCATCTCACAAATCTCCATCAACTGCAAGATGCTATCCTATCAATATGGGCCAACATTTCTAAAGAATGCTTTCAGCACCTTGTTGAATCAATGCCACGTAGAATTAAGGCAGTTCTGAAGGCGAAAGGGGGTCAAACACAGTATTAGTATGGTGTTCCTAATAATCCTTTAGGTGAGTGTATATATATATATATATATATATATACACACACACACATAATTTCCACTATGGCACAAATATTATAATAACTATTGGTTTCAACAAGCTATGGCACTGGTCTATAAAATGTTGTCTTTATTGCTGATCCATACACACCATTCTGCCATGTTGATGTGTTTGTATTCTGTCATATAATTTCCTCGACCAACCTTATTGGTCGGTTGTTTACGTCAGGTGACCCATCGTGTCTTTAACCTGTCACCAACCTGTGCACAATATAGGATGAGAGGATACCGACATATGTTCACGACTGGGTAAAACATTTCAAACAAGTTTGAAAACCCACCAACAAGCAAATTCCGACACTGTCCTATCGAGTAGATGTTGGTTTCACATGCATGCTACATTGACACAACACGGACACAACATAGACCCAACACAAAAAAATCGTGTTGTTGTCTTATAGTGTCTTACTACGGTGTGTACCCTTGTGTCACCTCTGCTCAAGTGTGATGATTTGGCAGTTTTTCCAGGTTTTCTTATGCACCTTCTTTGCTTTTTGATTGCTTTCCATATTTTGGTTTGCATCATGGTTTATCCAAAACTTTGAACATCCCATCATTAAATCCATTATTAAAAGACTGAAAGTATATAGTACCACAACAAACCTGCCAAAAGAGGGCCGCCCACCAAAACTCACGGACCAGGTAAGGAGGGCAGTAATCAGAGAGGCAACAAAGAGACCAAAGATAGCCCTGAAGGAGCTGCAAAGCTCCACAGTGGAGATTGGAGTATCTGTTCATAGGACCACTTTAAACTGTACACTCCACAGAGCTGGGCTTTATGGAAGAGTGGCCAGAAAAAAGCAATTGCTTAAAGAAAAAATAACGAAATACGTTTGCTGTTCACCAAAAGGCATGTGGGAGATTCCCCAAATATATGGAAGAAGGTACTCTGGTCAGATGAGACTAAAATTGAGCTTTTTGGCCATCAAGGAAATCACTATGTCTGGCGCAAATACAACACCTCTCATCACTCCGAGAACACCATCGGCAGGGACTGGGAAACTGGTCAGAATTGAAGGAATGATGGATGGTGCTAAATACAGGGAAATTCTTGAGGGAAACCTGTTTCAGTCTTCCAGAGATTTGAGACTGGGGCGGCGGTTCACCTTCCAGCAGGACAATGACCCTAAGCATACTGCTAAAGCAACACTTGAGTGGTTTAAGGGGAAAGATTTAAATGTCTTGGAATGACTTCGTCAAAGGCTCGAGCCACTGTCCCTTTGCTCCCCTGCCCATTTTTACCTCCAAGTGAACAAGTGACTTATTATTATTATTATTATTATTATTATTATTATTATTATTATTATTGGCAGATGCGGTTATCTAGGCATTATCTATTGGATCAATGCTGATGTGTACGCTCATATGTGAATAACAGATCAATGTAAATATTTTATTCAGCGTCCATTTATGTGCAGCGGTGCAGATTAGAAATAAACTGTGACAAAACTGTATATCACTGGCTAGATTTATCATTAGAAGAAACTAACAACTAAAAAATAAGCCACAACTGTATCTGCAAATCATTTAGGGATATCTTTAAAAAGCACCTTATTTAGATATCTCTAAATGGTTTGCAGATATATCTAAATCATTTAAAGATATCTTTAAATGATTTAGAGATATCTCAAAATATATGAAGATATCTTGAAATGCATTTAGAGATATCTCTAAATGATAATTTGGCTTGCCAAATTGGCTTGCCTCTGCTTTTTGAGGGAGTCTTAAATGGTCACCACAAATATATCTTTGCCCCTGCTCCCCTGAGGCCTGTTATATGTGTGTTTGGACAGTGGTTATGGATTAATCTCAGGTCCCAGGACATTGTAGCTTAGCAATTGTTTTATTTCTTACCCTCCCTCTGCAGCAAACTTGCATGACTAATGCAAACTGCAGGCAATGCCCTGTGATTTATTGATTTGCTGTGTAGCTCAGTGCAGAGCCTGCAGGCATGATGTTAGCATTGTGAAAACAATGGCATGGCTGGGATATTACATAGGGTTTTTCTGAATAATATTAATGTCTCTTCCTCGAGCATAGCAAACAAACAAATATCAGAAGTGGTGGACTGAACTGCCTGAGGTAGTCCCTAGATCGTTGAAAGGGGTGATGATTCTTTAGGCAGCATATAAACAGACACTGCACAGCTCTGTTGTTCTCCCCAGCTGGAAATTAACTGGAGTGTAATAATTCTTTACTGGGCTTGTCTAAGTCTTCCTTGCTGACACTCTGAGACAAAAAATAAGAGGGAGCAAGACAGAAAGCAGACAGGTGTTGATAAATGTGCACCATATTGACTTCTTTTCCTGTGTTTCATTTGAGTGGGGGAAAATTATTAATAAGAGCTATTCATACTGATGATTAAATCTTGCAATTAATGATAATTATACTAATTACACCCAACAGGATGCAATATGTTCTCCTTTTTAATTTACAAATAATAGCAACCCCAGCCCCCTTTCTAATTTTCAAGACATCATCATAACAAATGAAGACGTTCTTCTGATTAAAATCAGATCCAAACTGACAATACAGGAATTTCTACCTGATTATTAACAAAATAGGTTTTCACTGGAGTAACACTCAATTAACTCCATGGTTTCACAGTGTAAACACTTGATAAACTCTTGTCCAGAAAATAGATTCTGTATTGTGACACATCATGGAAATCACTGCTGATCTTGCATGCAATTAACCAAAGCCACAGCTATTCAGAGTTAAATCCTTGTATTCCGTTCATTTCACAAGAAGCAGGGGAAGTGGATAAACATCAAAGAAAACATAACTTGGCATAACGCCAATTATTGCAAGAAAGAATGCATTTTAAAATTCAAAATTTTGATGAATCCATACATTTTGTTTGCTTTTATTCATATAGCCAGTTCCGATTTGTACACATGATTAACACCATTTGTTGCAAAGGAATTACACGTGAATTCATGAGGAACATACTGGAGAAAAGAAGACCCTTAATAACCATAAATCCTAATGAATTCATACCCTCTTACTCGCTCGCTTGAATTACAAATGAATTTAATCTGAGTTCACAAGAATTACATCATGTATTCATGTGTTTTTCCTATGTTGTATTATCGGAATTCATGAGGAATTAATGCCCATTATTGGAAAGTGTTACCAAATCTACAGTTAAAATTAATTTAAAAACAAATAATGTATTGTTACTTACACTACTCTAATAGTGACTGGATGATTTGTATGCACACACAAAGGCAGATGAAATGAGCAGCTGAAATTGGACATGACAAAATATGTAAATTAGTCAAGTGGGTCACTGGCCTTCCTAGAAATGCAGATGAAGATGTCAAGGGAAAGCAATGGCAGGCTTTCAAGTTCCTTATTGATAGACTGTATTTCCCAGACCTTGTATATGTTTCAGGAGTAATGTTAATGAAATTGTCTCCTATGGTGAGGCACTGGGTTACATGAAATATCAAAACTCTGTGAATCATCATCATCTTAAACCTATAGCAGCACAGGCTGTGATTGTCTTATTTACTTTAAGACGAAGAACACTTCTTCAGCTGTACCTACCAAGATCATAAGGACATTTCTATGCCAATGCTTGAGAGATCACAAAGGAACTGGCATTACTTAGTAATTAATACCTTATCTAGTTAGATGAGCATACCATAAAAAGACGCTGCACAAGCTATGTAAAAAAAAAACACTGCAAACTTGAGCCTCCTCAGTTGTCATCTTGGCTTTTCAACAGGTATAACAATTTACAAGGAAAGGTTAAGGCTCTGGGCCAGTGGCAAGAGAAACTAACTGTATTAGCGGACAATTTACATAATTGGATCTCTCTCGAAACAAGCCTGAAACCTGGGGGAGCACTCTAGCACAAAGAAGACTTCAATAAACTCTGGCAAAGTTACAATTTTTACAGTAATTATATTCTTCCACAATCAAAGAGTGTAGTGAGGAAATGTTAAAATCACCATTATTGAATTAAGCCAGGAACTGATATTTCAGCCCTAAAGGTATATCTGCAGAGATTACATTTCAGTAGCAAATTGTATCAATTTCACAGCGATCCAAGAAAGAAGTGTTATGTAAGGTAGAATCATGCACTTAGCAAGACAAACAACAAGAGGAATTTAAGTTTGGTTCCTGTGGCATATATCTCATTAGTGTCTGTTTCCTGAACAGGAAGAGTGCATCATTATGTGATAAAGACACAGTAAAAGTCAGATAAATTTCATACCCACTTCCCATTTGTTGTCAATACTCACCCACTGGACAACAGTGACTCATTTCCAAAATCTGACATCTTAAAATGTGTTGCAAGGTAAAGTGTGACAACAGAGACATGCTAGAAAGTATTTTGTATGAATTGAAAATAATGCAGCTGGGATGATTTTCTGAAACTGTGACTTTTGTTAAAAAAGATAAGAAAAAGGTAAAAAACACATATGCAAAAGAAGCCACTAAAACACTGAGCAGAATAGAAGAAAACATGGCAAAAAATTATTCTAAGTCATGTAAAGCTAAACAACACAACATGTGAGATGAGCCTATCAGTCCCAGTACACAGTCCATGCAAATAGTCCTCCATGTGGCAGAACTCCAGAAGTCATGTTTTTATCAAGGTGTTATTCATGTTAATCTGTTTTCCCAGAGCAACGACTCATGCCCATGTGGCCCCATCAGTAGATGTACACTATCTAGCATTTGTTGTTTTCTAGCACCACCTAAGAGTAAAACTGCTATGCCTGCCATTACACAGATGCATAAATCATTCACTCTTCTAACCAACCCTATATTTATGTGAATAATCAATCAATTATTCACATAATAATCAATCAATCAACTTTTATTTGTATAGTGCCCTTTGCAGATTAGTCACAGAGTGCTTTACAGATTGATAAACATACAACAACAAAATAAATAAATAAACAAACAAAAAATCTATGGGGGCCCACGGCTTAAGACTTACAGTGCCTAGCGAAAGTATTCACCCCCCTTGGCATTTTTCCTATTTTGTTGCATTACAACCTGTAATTTAAATGGATTTCTATTTGGATTTCATGTAATGGACAAACACAAAATAGTCCAAATTGGTGAAGTGAAATGAAAAAAATAACTTTTTTTTTTTAAAACAACAGAAAAGTGGTGCGTGCATATGTATTCACCCCCTTTTCTATGAAGCCCCTAAATAAGATCTGGTGCAACCAATTACCTTCAGAAGTCACATAATTAGTTAATGTTCACCTGTGTGCAATCTAAGTGTCACATGATCTGTCACATGATCTCAGTATATATACACCTGTTCTGAAAGGCCCCCGAGTCTGCAACACCACTGAGCAAGGGGCACCACCAAGCAAGCGGCACCATGAAGATCAAGGAGCTCTCCAAACAGGTCAGAGACAAAGTTGTGGAGAAGTACAGATCAGGGTTGGGTTATAAAAAAATATCAGAAACTTTGAACATCCCACGGAGCACCATTAAATTCATTATTAAAAAAGGGAAAGAATATGGCACCACCACAAACCTGCCAAGAGAGGGCCGCCCACCAAAACTCACGAACCAGGCAAGGAGGGCATTAATTAGAGAGGTAACAAAGAGACCAAAGATAACCCTGAAGGAGCTGCAAAGCTCCACAGCAGAGATTGGAGTTTCTGTCCATAGGACCACTTTAAGCCATACACTCCACAGAGCTGGGCTTTACGGAAGAGTGGCCAGAAAAAAGCCATTGCTTAAAGAAAAAAATAAGCAAACACGTTTGCTGTTCACCAAAAGGCATGTGGGAGATTCCCCAAACATATGGAAGAAGGTACTCTGGTCAGATGAGACTAAAATTGAGCTTTTTGGCCATCAAGGAAAACACTTTGTCTCGCGCAAACCCAACACCTCTCATCACTGCGAGAACACCATCCTGCTGTGGGGATATTTTTCATAGTCAGGGACTGGGAAACTGGTCAGAATTGAAGGAATGATGGATGGCACTAAATACAGGGAAATTCTTGAGGGAAACCTGTTTCAGTCTTCCAGAGATTTGAGACTGGGACAGAAGTTCACCTTCCAGCAGGACAATAACCCTAACTATACTGCTAAAGCAACACTCAAGTGGTTTAAGGGGAAACATTTAAATGTCTTGGAATGGCCTAGTCAAAGCCCAGACCTCAATCCAATTGAGAGTCTGTGGTATGACTTAAAGATTGCTATACACCAACAGAACCCATCCAACTTGAATGAGCTGGAGCAGTTTTGCCTTGAAGAATGGGCAAAAATCCCAGTGGCTAGATGTGCCAAGCTTATAGAGATGTACCCCAAGAGACTTGCAGCTGTCATTGCTGCAAAAGGTGGATCTACAAAGTATTGTCTTTGGGGGAGTGAATAAACCGGGAAGGGAAAGTTCAACACAGCGCAATTTGACTACATTATTTTTGAGTTCAAATGTGTGCGTTCTATTAATCTACAAGCTTAAAGTACATTCTTCTGCAGTACATACTTCAGTGTAACTTTAGTGTATACAATGTAGTATGCGGTTTTGGAGGCAGCGATACTGTTAATGACATGTTGCAGACACTTCACACACACACATACAAATTGCCATATTGAATCCTGTATGTGCGGATCTATATTGTCTTGCTATAGTTGGCTAGAGACTTAACACTAGAACCGCCATAGCCGCTATTTGTATGGCTTTTGCAAGTAAAGATCTCTGCATATGTGAATTTCTTCTGCATATCTGTTTTTATATGTTACTAAATATTTTAATTACATACATATATGGTATTTCAGCTGTAAACTCCTCAGAATTAATGAGCTATAAATACTTTCTTCTCCAACTGTCGGACCTGCAATTTATGTGGTAGGCCATTGCCTACTGAATATAATGTAGCCGACAATCTGGGATTGTAATAAAATTAGTAATTGTTAAAGATTTATAATGATGTTGATTGGTGAAACACGCAATTTTATACACATAATTTATTCATTATTATAATTATTTATTGTAGATTTGCAACTGCTATAGCTCTCGTCTGCCTGTCCTGATCGGCTCAGCAAGCAACTTTCATTTGGAATTCAATCTTGATCACATTGCAAAGCCAGGTCTCTGGATCAATACCTTGATGAGCCACATGTCTGATCATGAATGCTAATTATTTTGTATTAGGTGGAGGGATGGCAACAAGTTGACTGGTGCACAATTTTTTTTTTTTCATACATAATTTCTGTATATTTTACTTTTTCGTCCACATAATTGCCAAGCACAAAATAAGTGCGCATTTCATGGTACAAAATGTGAATTATGTGCACGAAAATATGAATGACACAAATGGCACCCCATAGTTTTGTGAGACCTTTGCACATGTCCAAGCCAGATGAGGGGGAGAATAGTCTGTTAGTATGATACATGCGTTTAGTGGATGAGGAGGTTTTAAATACTTTCATATGTCACCCCATCGTTTCTTTGACCTGCTGTAGCGCCTACAGCCATACATCGTACATCAGTTGACCCACCACTGAGCGATTGGCCATGGCTCTCAGAATCTCCCTGCTCAACCAATCAGAGCTTGTTTGATGCACAGGACTGCAGAGACATGCACCACGTTGTTGAGATTTCCAAGGAGTGAGTGTCGGCTCCTCTGCGAGCCTCTGCGAGTTATACTTACACAGAAAACCCTTCTTTGTGGTGCTACACAGAGACGCTTAAGCGTAGCTTCTTAGAAGCTTGAGTCTTCACTGATATGAAACTGCAGTATTACACTACAGTTTCAATGCCAGCTTGTTACCAATTTACCACAAAAATCTCTATGGTGGGAACAGCAGGTGCAAAAGGTAACAAATGCTCAAAACATTACTGGCGGACAAAATAAATCATAATCTGCACCCCCTTTATTTTATTTTATTGTACCTTATTTTTCTTTGTAAGTAAGAAGAAACTATTTTTGCACATACAAAATCCACAGGTTGACACTGTAGGTATTCACATTTTAAATGATTCTCTAAATAATGTATCTCCACAGAAGAGACTCAATCAATTTGCGAAGAATCCACTGAACATTCTGATGGGAAAGCTAATGTGACTAATGTTTCCATGAATGGGGGTGCAGACAGACATCTGCTGTGCTTTTCAAGCTTGTCTATTGGCCAGTCATCAGTGGTTTGTGCCCACAGTTTTCTCCAAGTGACCGATGTTATCTTTCTTGATTGCAATGTTTTGGATTATACTTAAATGACAGATGTCTTTGAACAGTAATTCTGAAAAACCCTACTTTATTATGCTACCATGCAGTCATCCAATACCACTGCCAAGTTATCCAAGCTATCCTTACTTTCTTGTAATAGAACACCAAGTTGGTCTGCACATGCGCCAGGCTCTGTCAAGGTCCTGATGCCATCAGTTTACAGAATAAAATGCTTTCAAAATGCCCTGTAGTAGATCCCATTGAGGAAATAGGGGTTCATCGAGGATATTTCAGACTTTCATTAAGTAAAATAAACATCAAGGCAATGTGTTGGCTTTTGGTTACATTTCCCTGGAATCGGAGCTAAATCAGAAGGGTCAGACTCTTTAGATGCCTTCCCACAAAACCTTATGGCTAAACTACAGATGAGGAACAGAATTAGGAAACAGGCATCACAGCTAAAGGCAACACATTCTAAAAGGGTTTGGGGCCAATTAACCCTGAAGAGCAATAAAATAAACTATCAAGGATATTTATTGCAGCACAAGGAAAAATATGTTTCCAAAAATGCATAAATAAATAAATAAATTCATAAAAACAATTATTTGAATATGCCAGTGGCTAAGTTTGAAAAGGATAAACAGTCCCTGGAAGAAACCAATACACTAAAAAACAAACCCTCAAACTGACTTCATTTAATGTAATTAGCATATTAACAAAATGGCAGATTTGTAAAAAGGCCATTTTTCTGCAGTTGTCTTTTGTTACCTTTTTGATTAACAGTGAACCATACAAATACATATCATGTCACTGTTTCAAATAAGCAAGGTGCAAGAAGGTGAAATAATGCCAGGCTGTAGTTATGCTGGAGGGCATTGAAGGTGATATTCTTTTAATGAATCCAGAATTATTCTGATAATGAGAGAAAATCTGTTTGTCCTACATTGTTCCATAAAGACACCCCACAACAACACAACAGCCCCCATTACAGTGCACACAAAACACTTCTGAGTTAAATTCCAATTTTAAAAATGAACAGAAGGTAATAAATAATAAACATAACCTCATTATAGCTTTGCATAAATTAACTACAGAGAATAAAGTAAAATATTCTCAACAATAACAACTTGAAAGCGGGGGAGTGTCATTAAATAAAATCCACACCAGTGTAGGTATTAAATTCAGGAATGTAACACAGTGTGCATAGAAACTTCAACTGACATTGTTAGAGGGAAACTAACAGGGATAGTTAAACATATTTCCGTCCTTATCAACAAGGCAGCGTGAGATGACGAGCTACAATTACAAAACCAAGATTCTCAGCTTCATCTGCTATAATGTAATTACACACTAGTCTGCTACAACAAAAGCAGTGACTGGCCACTAAGGTTCTTAGCCCAATGTCTCATTATTTAATGTGCTGAAAGACAAGAATCTGTAGTATATATGTTGAGTTTCTCTTTCTATCTGATTGCATATTACTGTGAATACTTATTTAATTCAGCCTCTAAACATCCTTTCCTGTAATTCAATCTGAGGGTTATTCTCAAACATCAGGCAAATTGGCTTTGCTGGTAAGGGAACAGAAGAGACACTTACCTGGTTATCCTTCCTGATCTTCCTTGAATACATATCCATTGTCATCCAGATCAAATGTCAATGCATTATTTTATATATATATATATATATATATATATATATATATATATAGTATACTATTATTATTATTATTATTATTATTATTTCCATCTTGTAAGGCTGCCTTTTAAAGCAGTTCAGTAATAATAATATATATGTAAACTATTGTTTAGACAGTTCCTTTGATGCTGGAATGCAGCCTTGTCTCCAGCAAGTAACATAAAGAATCAATGGTTATAGACATCTTTGCTATTTATTATAATCTTATTCCACCTGCCACCAAGCAGACTTTTCCCAACACAAATTGCAATTGGCATGAGGGAAAAGAAAATTGCTCCTGAAAGTTTTATGCTCAGAAGCTTGATGCTACTCAAAAGTTAAATCATCTCTTGAGAGTACAGTATGTAGATTTATGAAAAGATATGACATCGCAATCTGAGCCACAATGATCTTGAGGCAGTCCTGTGTTTATGCTGTACATTAAAAATTACAACAGGCATTTACGATCAAGGATATTGGAAATAAATATTTGAAATCTTACCTAAAACCCCAAGCCGGTAGTTAACCGTGATGACAATCACATTACCATAGCTTGCCAAAATGCTCCCGTCAAACATATTTCCGGTGCCTTCCATGTATGAGCCCCCATGGATAAAAACCATTACAGGCTTCGGGCTTCCACTTTCACGAATGTCTGGAAGGGGGAAAGAAAAATAATAATAATTGAGGAACAAATTAAAACTGACAGCTAGAAATGTAATCTGAACTTTATTCAGCTCACACATTTGTTTAATGTTAGTGGTTTCAGAGAAATGCAACTTTGAGATGTCGTTTTGTTTCTTAAGCAACATCTGCACCAGGTTCCTGGTACTTGACAAATATTTGTTTAGGAATCCCTTAATATTAAGGACATTTTTATTACAGTATATAATCTAATCTGATTTTTACCCAGACTAAGAAGAGGAATAATGCTGAACGAACCAATCAACAAGGTTCTGGAAATGCAAGCAGGTGTGACATTTGCAATTTTATTTAGCTGATATTGGTTTTATTATGAAGAGAGCATTGTGCCTACAGGGCCACACTGTCTATCATGTTACTTATATATTTACATTGCATTAGGCATCTCCTTCAAATTGTTAATATAACCCAGATTAGAGTGCCACTGCTGACTTTTTGGTGGCATCTGTCACAATTACCTTTTCTCTCAATTTAATTCAGAGGTGTGTAGGTGCAAATATAGAGTTCATTTAATTTTAAAATTGAAATATCCTTTAGGGTATTGATGTGTCTTTTCTATGGCAGTATTCCTGTTTCCAGGGGGGACACTGTAGATGTGTATTTATCGCTTCATTTAATGCAGGCACAAAAAAATCTGCACCTCAGCTATAGCTGGGTGTGTGACTGGGGACAGGTATCTGAAGTTCTTAACACACGTTAACAATAAATTCAGCAAATTGAAAAGGGATTACGTTTTAAAGGAAGAATGATTTAACCCCTATGTGCTTTGACCAAATGTCAATTAATGAGGAATACGAAGACAGCTGGGGTTCTCACTACTTCAAAACAACATTTACTGCATATCCTTTTACCCTCTGAGATGGTTTTCATGTTTCTACTCTCTCAGATGGTTATATACATAATAGGGATGAATTATGCATGGTAGGAACATGGGCTTAAATTAAAAGGACAATTTAACGTTTTATGTATTTACGTATTTACATATTTATTTATATATTTATATAGTGACATATTTGTTACATCATTTAAAAATATTCTCCACCCATTATTTATACTGGGAGACATTATGCAAATGGAACCTGTTTATTTATTTATTTATTTATATCAGAGACAGATAACATCTCCAATTCAGTTTCATGCTTTTATTCAATCAAACTCCAGCAGGTGGATATAACCAATCTTGTGAGCCAATACAGGGCTAAAACTTGCATGTTGAAACTTTACTCTCTCTTGCCATAGAAGACAGTGGCATGGTGAGGCTCCACCAAAAATGGTGCTGTGCTACTCCAGACCCAAGTGAAGGTGAATTACAGCTGACCTGCTGTTCCCACCATGACTGACTCCATGCCTTGGCATCCTGGTTTGGGAAGGCAGGAGTTGAGCCTGGGAGTGGATCATGGGTGTTAGAGAAATTACAGATCAACAGAGTGGCAGAGAAATGGATTTACAACAACGATATGGATTGGATTCATGGACTTTGAATATTGTTATGGATTGCGGATTTTGCATTGTTGCTAGAGTGTTTGTCGTTTATTATTAATTGTTTGTTTAGAGAGGGACCTGTGTTATATATGTTCAGTTAGGCTCTAAGAGGATCTAGGTTTTTGTTTAACGTTTTCTGTATGTCTTTTTGGTTTGAGCAGGATAAATAATAAACCTCACGTTTTTCCAGACATTCCTGCCATTCAAAGTCATTCAATATCCCTTGGAGCACATTCCAGTCGATCTTTAAGGACTGGAAGGTGTACGCCATCACTCAGAATCTGCTTAGAGCAGGCTGTTCTCCCAAAGAGGCCAATGACAAGTCTGAAAGTTCCATGGCTGGCTGAGTGGAAGAAACTGTTCATGTGTCATCAATAGCTCAGGTACCCCACAAATCTGGCAAGAAGGAATCTATCTATGAAAAAAGCCCATGTAAAATTTAGAAATTTGCAAAAAGGCATTGTGGGAGACTCTGAAAAGATGTGGCAAAAGATTTTGTTTGTCTGATGAAACAAACATTGAATTATTTGTTCTAAATGCAAAATGTTATGTCTGGAACAAAAAAAGGATCACATTGGCAAAGAGAAATACAACCAGTCTCATACACAAGCCTTCTATGAGCCACTGACATGCACTGGAGAAGCCAGGATATCGACAGAGCCAGGAAAAGGCTGACCAAGAGGCAGGGACTCTGTAAAGACTCAGAAACACTGTGAGAGCTGCAAAGAATCATCCAGAGCTACAATCCCAGCCTACCGGTGAGGAGGTGTACTTCCAGCCAGAGAGGTGATCAGATCTAGAGAGGATGCCTGGTTGTGGACATGCCTCTTTCAAGAGAACAATTCAAGGATAAGGACATCAGAAAGCAGATCAGCTTCAGTGGTTCATTTTTCTGTAAAATGTAGATGAGATGGAGGAGCAGCCCAACTCAGAGCTCTGCAATCAATTTCCAAAAAAACAACAACATTATCTCTGGGTCCCCAGCTGTGGGACAGATAAGATGAAGGATGCAGAGTCTGTGTGTCGGAGCAGTCATGGTCTCTCCATTCAGGACAATTATATTAGTCTGTCCACCCGGCATTGGTCCTCCCCAGACCATTACATGAAAAATAAACTGCCAGGGATCCTGACAGGTACCAGACCTCAGTATAAATGATGACCAGGTTCTCTCTACACACAGAGATACAGACACACACAAAGACACTATGACACAATGTCAGGACTCTCCAATACAGAGCAGCACAGGACCAGTACTGTTTTGTTGTTTCCTGTCTTTTATTCTGCAAAGGGGCACACTGGTTGTTATGTTGCCTGCTGGAGTGGACCTCAGTAAGCTCTCTTGGTTCTTACTGCAAAGACACTGCATCCTCTGGCCTCAATCACCTGTTAAATTGAAAATGGTGATTGGCAGACAGCACACACCTTTTGCAAGTCTTTTGCAGACCACTGAGTGTGAAGAGACAAGACACAGGCGGGTGTCTGGCAAAGAGGGGCAGGCATAGTGCGTTGCTGATGGTGTGCTCTGTAGCAGGAGTGCCAGTAGCTCTGAAGAGGCAGTAGTTAAGCTTTTCCACTGCAGCACCACAGCTTTGCGTCACTGTAGATTTTGGGTACCCGCTCATCTCCTCTCTGTAAGAAATGCTCCAGAGGTGGCCAGGTTACATGATGCCTGATGCCCATGTCACATGTCCAGACCTAGGACAAGGGCCTCCATCATGCCTGCATAGATTTGCACCCAACAGATGTTATCTTGGCACAGGACCGTTCTCGAATTTCATCTAATTTTTACATCTTATTACACCCTGGGCTTTACACTGTGATGTGTTTCTAAGAAAAATAAGTGGTCCACACAATGATGAGACCCTTGAATAGTGAAATCACAGCACTTGATATATTCTTATTTTTTATATATTTGGACAATTCTATGTACCTTATATCACAAAAGACTTCAATCTGTACATCCTTAATATGTCTGTCATTTACAAGGAAGATTAATCATTTATTTTGTGGCAAACCTAGCAACTATACTATACATTTTGTACATTTTAGTTCCCTTTAATGGAGCTGTTGTTGACTAACATATCTATATCCAACTACTATAACAACTTACTGTAATGAAAATGTTTCTGCTTACAAATACTTCAATTGGTACTACCAAGACTTTAAATGTTTACATTGTTTAATTACAAACGTATTTAATTCAATTAAAGATTTTGTCTTCCAGGAACATGAGAGAAAGCTGTTGCTTAAGAAACTATAAAAGGGTTTATATACATTGCTTACTATTATAAAAGACTGATTTGAGATGTTAGTATAATTGAGTAAAGTATAAAATTCCCCTGTAGTGTTCTGAGTATTATTGAGGGGGGAAAAAAGCAGAGGGACTGCAAAAACATGCAAAAATGTGTAAAGAGTAGATTAAAGGGTTATTAGTCACTGTTATCAAAGATATCAGATTATTTCAGGTGGGATGCAATATGAAAAAAAAAAAAAAAAAAAAAAAAAAAATAGAATTCAGGCAGAAACCTTACTCTGAGATATTATAATAAAGTACTCTACATGATGGGTAATAATAAACATACTCTTAAAAAGAAAAAAAAAATATATATAGGTTAACATCAAGCAAAAAGGACAAAACACATCCATCAAAAATTAGGAAGAAAAAAAATCTTCACTTTCAAAAAAAGGACAAGAAATTTAAAAAAATAAAGAAGAAAAAAAACTGGAGGGTTCCTTGTCATGCATATCAGTTTGGCTTCAAAAGATACCTTCATCCTCTGCACCTTCATTATCACCTAAATCATCATTCTGTTTCTTTGTAAGGGGACCTAGGATCAAGAATGGAGACAATGGAGGAAACAGAGCATTCAAGAACATTCAAGCCTGAAAAAAGTACTAAGAAGATATAGAAGATTTAAACCATTTATTTTCCTCTTAAAAGTATTAGTTGTTTCAGAAAAAAACAACCCCCCCCCCAAAAGGAGATATTATAGTGAACCTCAATTAATTTAATTAAGACACAGGAATCATTCTCTTTGCAAAAGAAACAAGATTAAAAAAAATACCCTGAACTTGTTCAAAAGCATACCCACCAAGGAAAAAATAATTCAATTCCAAAAATAACTCCTGGCTCCACAAGATTTCAAGTTTTAAACTATGTGGTTGTAAGGGTCAGATTCAAACTTTTTATTGTTGTTGTTGTTGTTGTTGTTGTTGTTGTTGTTGCTGTACACCTCCACCCCCACCACCCCATCCCTCAAATAACAATTGAAGACACTTTCAATTCACAACTTCATCATTACTTCTCAGCAACCTTTGACAACCTACCGCTATATTATTAATGACATCCAAACCCAAAAATGGGTGCATTTTACAAAACAATGATGACCAGATAGTTAACTCAATGGCAATGCACTGTAGGGGTTACTGCTATTTAAGCCTGCAGTCAGAGGTATCACTCAGCCAATTGTGCAAATTACAGAATTTATGCCAATTGAATGCATCCTATTACTCAGTAACTCAGAAAAAATAGGATAAAAACCCTACTGATTGCCTATATAATCAATCTGAAACTAGTGCATGGTAATAATTTTATTCAACATTTTACTTCACAATGCATTTAATTTCACTTAAAATAAATACATAAATAAACATAATCATAATAATAATAATGTAGTGCTTAACATTAGTCTTCTCAAAATAATACAGCAGGGAGGAAGTCAAAGGCTATGGTAGAAAATTATTGCTAATGACAAATAATTAATTCGGAGAGGTGCAGCACATAAAAAAAAAGCTTCACCCATACAGAAATGAACATATGTAAAAGACTGGTACATCCATGCAAGGATTTTCAGAAACATTCCAGGAACATACATCATGGGAAACCAAGCAGTGAATGGTAGGCATAGAGGTAGTTCCACACTGGTGAGGAAAACAAAAACAACCATGCAACAACAGTAAAACACAAGGAGGTATATAGTAACACAACACAACATGACAAAGACATGTCTGACAGGTGAGCAGCTTTCAAAACAAGCAATCATGCATTCCTTTCTTTAATATATTTGATTCAGGTTGGATTTTTGAATAATATGTTCCATTTGCAAGGAGTTTACAACAGGCAATTGTGCAAGTAGAATGGCAAACTCCTCTAATAACTCAGCACAAAACAAAATACAAACTGGAGAAGAAAAAACAAATGTTAGTAAACAACTGAAACTGAAAGTTATCAAGATGGAAAAACAACACAGATTTCCTTCTACAAGTGGACAGGAAAAAGTTGCAAAACAAACAAATAAATCAATAAATAGGAATTGCAAATTTTCAGTGATGGAGCTTGTAGTTCCTGAGATCTAACAATTCTAAAAAATAAGAAAATAACACTTTGAAATTTATTTTTTATATTTGTTATGGTGAGCTTCTTTAAAGAAAAAAAACATGCCATTATGTGCCTTGTTTCCTTTTTGCTAGGGTGGTGAATATATTTTCTGTACATGTCTATAAATCATATATAACATATAAATCAAAAAGAAAATATCTTTTGTAACACTATATTTATTCTCAGGAAATAGAAAGCAGTGATGAGAATGAAGAAAGCATGTTTATCATCCCATTAATAAAGAAACTCTTAAGCCTACAGATATCAATATAAGTATTATATTCTTGTGACTTTGTATATTTATTTTCCCCCAAGCTTTATGATTTACACTGAGAAGGTATAAAACAGCAGAGATGGTGTAAGCTTGGAGACAAGTCTGAAGTATTAAGTATGTCCAGTAACTCAAATTAAGACATACGTGAATGGTTCCAAAATGAACCTAGTGAACTAGTCAAGATCACATGCTTTTCTCTTTAGTAATAATAAATAACGGCACACATTAAGTTTAGGCACATTTTTGCCCAGCCTAAGAGGCACTTGCACTGAATTAATGAAAGGCTGGGCTTAAATTGTGACCAGTAACAAAATTTCCCTGAATCATCCTGCCCTTCTGTTATTATCATCATCTAATCCTTTCAGTCATGTGTATGTCTGAATGAAGACAAATAACTAAAACTGGATGTTATATGTTACATGAAAACATAACAGGAAACTCTTGAAAAATCAACCCTTTTTCTATCTGTATATATTTTATTTGTGTGTGTATTTGGGCATGAGTATGTGTCCTTTCACGCATGGAGATGGATTACTTTAGTTGGCTGCACATTGATTGCTACAGTAAGTAACTACAGCTATGGGTAACACTTAATCACAATCTATATGCAGTATCCTTAGCAGAGCCAGCCCGTCGTACAGGTGGACTAGGCGGTTAGGACCTCAGAATATCAAAGGGCCCCTAAAATATGACATAAATAATATAAAAAAAAAAAAAACAGAACGAGGGCTTTTGCATTGCGCACATAATGCCATTTCCGAGTGGAGTGACTGAGATCAGAGGTGTATCGTAAGGACAGACAAGGCAGGCAACTACCTGGGGCCCCCAAGACTCAAGGGGTCCCCCAAGAACAGCACCCCCCCGCTTGTGTGAAAGAAACACCATCAACTTCCCCCCCCCACTTGCGTGAAAAAAACACCGTCAGCACCCCCCACCCCTTAATGTGAACGTAACACCATCAGCACCCCCTCCCCCCAAAATAGCCATGTGCCCCCACTCGGCCACCTCATTGAAAATGTTCAGGAAACACCACTGATGTTGGGGGGGGGGGGAAATCTAACCCTGCTTAGGGCCCCCAAAAGGCTAGAAACAGCCCTGACTGAGATGTAGCATGAGCATTTACTGTGAAGGAAAAAAGTATTTGATCCCCTGCTGATTTTGTACGTTTGCCCACTGACAAAGAAATGACCAGTCTATAATTTTAATGGTAGGTCTATTTTAACAGTGAGAGACAGAATAACAACAAAAAAATCCAGAAAAACGCATTTCAAAAAACGTATAAATTGATTTGCATGTTAATGAGTGAAATAAGTATTTGACCCCTTCGACTTAGTACTTGGTGGCAAAACCCTTGTTGGGAATCACAGAGGTCAGACGTTTCTTGTAGTTGGCCACCAGGTTTGCACACATCTCAGGAGGGATTTTGTCCCACTCCTCTTTGCAGATCCTCTCCAAGTCATTAAGGTTTCGAGGCTGACGTTTGGCAACTCGAACCATCAGCTCCCTCCACAGATTTTCTATGGGATTAAGGTCTGGAGACTGGCTAGGCCACTTTCTTGAGCAGGGGGACCTTGCGGGCGCTGCAGGATTTCAGTCCTTCACGGTGTAGTGTGTTACCAATTGTTTTCTTGGTGACTATGGTCCCAGCTGCCTTGAGATCATTAACAAGATCCTCCCGTGTAGTTCTGGGCTGATTCCTCACCGTTCTCATGATCATTGAAACTCCACGATGTGAGATCTTGCATGGAAACCCAGACCGAGGGAGACTGACAGTTATTTTGTGTTTCTTCCATTTGCGAATAATCGCACCAACTGTTGTCACCTTCTCACCAAGCTGCTTGGCGATGGTCTTGTAGCCCATTCCAGCCTTGTGTAGGTCTACAATCTTGTCCCTG
Organism: Amia ocellicauda; assembly: GCF_036373705.1. NCBI lineage: Eukaryota > Metazoa > Chordata > Actinopteri > Amiiformes > Amiidae > Amia > Amia ocellicauda. The sequence goes on along the minus strand of NC_089856.1, from coordinate 22,343,525 downwards.
ACATCCTTGGACAGCTCTTTGGTCTTGGCCATGGTGGAGAGTTTGGAATCTGATTGATTGATTGCTTCTGTGGACAGGTGTCTTTTATACAGTTAACGAGCTGAGATTAGGAGCACTCCCTTTAAGAGAGTGCTCCTAATCTCAGCTCGTTACCTGTATAAAAGACACCTGGGAGCCAGAAATCTTGCTGATTGATAGGGGATCAAATACTTATTTCCCTCATTAACATGCAAATCAATTTATAACTTTTTGGAAATGCGTTTTTCTGGATTTTTTTGTTGTTATTCTGTCTTTCACTGTTAAAATACACCTACCATTAAAATTATAGACTGATCATTTCTTTGTCAGTGGGCAAAGAAACAAAATCAGCAGGGGATCAAATACTTTTTACCCTCACTGTACACATTACAACATGTACAATTATGTTACATGGATGTTTTTTTCTTCTTTGATATTCTGTTTGGTGCAATATTTAAATTGTGTTACTGTTACTATTTATTGTTGTACAGTCGACTCATTATTGCATATCGGATAATTGCATACTCTGTTTTATTGCATACCAAAAACCTGGTCCTATTTTAAAAAACATTTTTTTTATGGAAACATGCTTTGGTTAAATGCATATCATATGCATCATTTGTGCATTAAGTTATTTGTTCTCATCCACAATTTCACAATGCATTTTACACCTGAATTGCATAGTGCTGTCCACTACAGCAAAGTTTATATCAGATTAATATCAAATATGTTTTTCATACTTCATAGTACAAAACAGATCTATAGTTTGCCAGCTATGGACTTTAATATCATTGACCACATAGTATTGTGAACTGTTTTCACTATAACTTATTATTAAACTATACCCTTTTTCTATGAAGATGTGAGCTAGTGAAATGCATTAGTACATTTGAGGACCAATGGCTAGACAGATATGACAAATTAAAACAATTTAGAGAAAATACTTTTTGTGTTGCTGAGAAATGGTGTTTACTTTTCAATGGTACATTATTCTGTACTATATCCTAGGTTGATTGAGATTGAGTTGTTGCTTGCTTTACATACAATAACATGTTTTCCTTTTGATTTCTGTCTATTTTTGTGCTTCTGGTACCATACGCTTACAGTTACTGATTAATAATGTTAAGCTTTTGTCAGAACTAATAGATAAAGCCCACTGTGCTCTCTACTGGTGATGAATCTGATTTATACGAGTCATGTATGCATGCACACGTGCATAGACTAAATTGTCTATGGTCCATCCCTTTTGTATGTGCTATACAACATTTTCTTTCTCTTTATATTTTTTGCATACCTCTATTAAATATTTTTTGCCAGTGTTTTTTGGTCCTTAATTTGCTATGTTTTGGTACAAATTGCTCCTGAGCCTCAAGTAGTATATTCTTAAAATATACCCATCCATTTTCAATGTGCTCCAGTCTAGAGGGAAAAATATGATAGGCCGCTAACTAAACTATTCCTAATGACACTTAGAACAGGGGATGTGCCTTTTCTGTGCTTTTTCTAATCTATATTAATGATCTGGTCTCTGGGATAGTTAGCAAACTTGTCAAATTTGCAGATGATACAAAAATAGGTGGCTCAGCAGATACAATCTCGGCTCAGGATATTCAAAGGGACTTTGAAAATCAGTTGTGGGCTGACACCTGCCAGATGAAATTCAGTGTGGACAAGTGCAAGGTATTACATGCAGGTTACAAAAATCATGAAAGGCATCGACCACATCAAACCAGAGGAACTTTTCCAAATCTGCAGGGACACATGCACCCAGGGACACAAATGGAAATTGGGCTTCAAGGCATTCAAAACGGAAAACAGGAGACACTTCTTCACACAGAGAGTTTTTACAATCTGGAACAAACTCCCCAGTGATGTGGTTGAAGTTTGGGAACATTTAAAAATAGACTAGGGTCCAGATTAAATCAAATCTGTGACCCACCCGCTAATAGAAAACTACAGAACTATACTCAGTTGCTTTTGTTGGAACTATCTCGCCGAACTATGCATTCATTTCAACTCATTTCTTATGATTAACAGTAAATTAATGAATTTATTGAACTATTAATGTACTATTTATAGTATTGTAAGAATACAAATTACATTTTAAAGGTCTATTAGCCACTTTGTGAGTGTCAGCGTTTTGTAACCATTGACTTTCATCAGCTGTGCTATGCTAACAAATTAAAAATTAAAAATGTCTTAAAACAGGACACACAGAAAAAGGTTTCCACGGATTAGTATGACATTGGGTGAGTAAGCAATCAGGCTAAAATGCCAAAATACCGAAGTATCCCTTTAATTGCCACATTTTGGACAATTTTCAAGAATCTTCTCTTGAAACTGCTTATGTTAAAGATGTGAAACTTGCTGTGTGAAGTTATGTTATGACCTATATTCAGATTTGTTCAAGAGAAGTCAATTGATCACATGGTTTGGCAGCCATATTGGATTGGTCAAAAATCTTCAAAGATCTTCTCTGAAACTGCTGTTCCGATTGATAATGTTGTATACTATGCTTTATACATGACCTTGGCTAGTTCCTCTATCAGATTTGTTCATGGCAGCTGACTCAAACAGCAAGATGGCCACCATGAGCCAATACAATATCAGCAATGTTTAAATTGCATAAAGTTGCATTAACTGCTGTATTAACTATATTGCAATGTGTTAGACTCAGTGATACTCTATGTAGAAATGCGCTTGGCCCACTACATTGCTGCTTGCAGCTATATTTTATCATTGTTGTGCTACAGTGAATCCTATTTGCAACATGGATTTTTTTTTCTCTTTTGTCTCAGCCTCAGTTACAATGTGCTTCTTTTCTGACTTCTTTATAGATAACAAAAAGCAAAAAGCGCAAACAGGGCAAGTCAAGGGAAACTCATGAACTGTTTGTAGCTGTTTTACACTGCCTCTGGACATACATCTGAAAATGGCCCATGTATAACATCTTTGATCTCTTTTAATTAACTCAAATTATTACACTCAACAAGAGGTGATATTTGCACTGCTGAACACACCTATTGGTAATCAATTCCAGCACAGATGAGACCACTGAGCCTGTTATTGCATGAACTCCAACCAAGAAAGTACAAACAATGCCCAGCTCTCAAACCACAAAGTAAAATTCTGGAACTGCTAGACTCTGCTTATATTTAGAGTTGAGATATCCTGCTGAAATCTTCCATTGAGGGTTATGTTTTATTTCTAAATCAACTGTAGCTTCAGATGTTGCTGTTTTGTTTTGTTGGCGTTCCTTGCTTTTTTAAGGATTAAGGATGGTCATTTATTTATTTAAATTATTAATTAAAAATCAATATCAGCAATAATTTTTTGAAAATGCTCAGAAATTCATATATACAGTACTGTGCAAAAGTTTTAGGCAGGTGTGAAAAAATGCTGTAAAGTAAGAATGCTTTCAAAAATAGACATTTAATTTAATAGATTATATTTATCAATTAACTAAATGCAAAGTGAGTGAACAGAAGCAAAATCAAATCCATATTTGGTGTGACCACCCTTTGCCTTCAAAACAGCATCAATTCCTCCAGGTACACTTGCACAAAATCAGGGATTTTGTAGGCATATATCGAAGCCTAGATCGCTCCAAGGACAAATTAATCTTAAAATGTTAATGTGTATTTAGATGTCCTACTTTGTTTAATCTGAATAAACTGGACTACAGTGGCAGGATGCACAATATTTGTTAATGCTGTCAATATATTACAATCATGCAGTTCCCTCTAATACAGGCAGGACACAACAACAGTTCCAAGAGATCAAATACAGGACAGTTCACTTCTGGCTCCAGTGCCAGAAGACTAACTCTCCAGTGCCAGAAGACTAACTCTGCCTCCTCTCCACTCTCCTTCCTCCAGAGCCCGCTCCTTCTCATCCCTGGCCCCTAAATGGTGGAACGACCTGCCCACCGAAGTCAAAACAGCAGAGTCCTTGACCTCATTCCGGCGCTTACTCAAGACGCATCTTTTCCGACAGTACTTGTAATATTAGTCCTCTATCCCTGCTAGATAGCACTTCACAGTTCTTATTATGCTTCTCGTGTTCTTGATTGTTTTCCTCCTTGCTCCCTTTCCCGTAGCCCTTGACTGTGACCCAACATCTTGACAGCACTTAGCTTTCACCGTCCAGGATGTAGGAAGTCACTTACTGTACTTGTGTAAATTGTAAATTGGAATTTGTAAAATGTATTATTTTGAATAGCTGTTTTAGCTAAATTGAATTTGTAATGATTGATGCCTTGTACTTCACTGTATTTTTGCACTTTGTGTGCACTTATGTTGTAAGTCGCCCTGGATAAGGGCGTCTGCCAAGAAATAAAAATAATAATAATAATAAAAAGAGTCTTTGATATCCTGCTCTTGAATGATATATCTCCAGAGCACAACAGCAACTTTCCTTTCTTTAATTATCACGAAGAAAACAAGCATCACCTTTGCTTTCCAAATCAGCAAGTTAAATTTATTCTTATCAACAGATTAGACTGTGTCATCTACTTAAAAGGAATGCTGCTTTAGAAAACGCAAAGGATAAAAGAAAAATAATTGTGCAGAAAAGATTAGTAACAATAGGAATCAGGTTAAAAAGGGATCTTTGTTTTCTGTGGAGAAAGACATGAATTGATATAAGCACAAAACATCCTCAGGTGAATTTCATAATAATCTGCACAACTAATACAAACACAAGGTATGTATATGTTAATGAAAACTTCACTTGGCAACATAGCAATTCTGTTATGTTAGGCACACTGTATTAGAGTAGAGTGCCCCTACTTAAAATTCAGGTCAGGGTGGATGCAGCAAAAATCAATCAGAATATAAAGGTTTGTAATTGTCAATAATGTCCTAAGTTCTGATGGTCTGTGCCTGGCTGCATTTTTGTCTGTCCTGCACAAAGGTTCTGTCCAACAGCAATCAATTTAAAACAGGCCACTCAATTACATCATCAGCCAAGCCAGGATAATTGATTTTTTTTTTATTATATCCCGTATATTCAGTAATTTATTACACTTCTTTATTTATTTCAGTTTAAAATTGGAAAGTGCTGAAAACATTTAACAGAACCTTATGACTAGAAAAACTACCTAAGCACCACCTTCTTGCTCTCAAATGTTAAAACCTCTGGTGTTTATATATACAATAAGTGGTATTTGTATATAAATAGTCTGCTATTATGGGCAGTTGAAATAGTACTGAGTAGTATAAATATACCCAATAAAAAAGTCTGTATCTGTGGAAACCATACTATAGATACATTTAGAAATAAGACCATTACCACTTTCAATGTATAACAAGATTTAATTGAAAACACTAAGTGAGTCCTTATTCAATAATGACTGCAGATCTATTCATATTCTTACAATTGTATATAAGCTGAATCTCAAAACCATACCTTAAAACTATATATTTGTGTAACAGATAACAGTAGAAACTGCATATTAAGTGTCACTTACAGTTTCATGAAAGAAAATGTCCCATACATTGCATTTCCTATTAAATATAAGCATCGTCAGTTGGTTAACCCTGCCTTCTGTTAATTGATGTTGTACTGTAAAAACTTGTCCATAAGAAGAAACACTTATTTCAGCAACTACACATATCTATTAGCCTTCCATGTTAATATGGGAAATAATGTTTAGGCTTAAATACAAATTAATTTTAAACATTGCACATCTGTAATCATTTTCTGGAGGTCCTTTAACACTATAGTGTTTGGTGAATGCATAAAAAGGGATGTAACTGGAATGATATTCAGACACAGAAAACCAAGTGCAGATTAAGTGTATCAGCAAATATTACTTTCAGTTCAGAGGTATTCGATAGTCCTTGAAAACCAAACAAAATGTGTATAACATACTGATCTTTTGCATGCAGGTCAGAAATCTTTACGAGTTGTACAAATTTAATGTTGTGCAAATCAGCAGGTCTCAGGTAGATGTTCCCTTTTCAACTGACCTGTTGTCCAAATTGCTCCTGCATTTATTACATGTTCTTTCTGATACGGGATGTAGTTTGGGATTATCAGTTGACCCTGATCATATATTCTGCACTAGAGCATTTGTAACCATTAATTTATTGTAGAGCCACAGAACATATATACATAGTGTGGCGATTCTGAAGTCTCACCTAGGCCTTTTAGTGATGCAATAAGGTTGTTGCAGTGTGGTGTGGGAGATCCAGGTTCAAGTCCCCTCTCCATGAGAGAGACTAAAATAAATACATGTTTTTTTAGGGGCAAAGAACTGAAGGAGGGGCAGTGTAGTGATCTGTGTGTTGGGGGGCAACCGGTTTATGGTATGCATGCGTGCAGGTACTGTGCGTGCGTGCAGGTGGTGTCCATGCTTGTGTGGTGCATGTGGGTGGTGCGTGTACATTAGCGGGGTTAGTTCTGGTGTGAATGGCTAGTCCCACAGGGGCAGCCAGGGGTTTAAGAGGGTTTAAATAGGGTTCCCACGCGAGTGAGTGAGTTCCAGTTCTAGTGATTATTTGTTAGTTTATGATGAAGAACCCCAAGTCATTACAATACTAAGTCGACTATAGGCTAAATACAGCCCACTATTATATAACTTAATATTGTTCATATAATATTGCATTGCAATTCCAGCTGGCTAATAATTCCTTTAGAGCTTTCAATGGCCTATATTATCAGTTATTTCATAGTATTTAATAAATCCTTTCAACCGACAATTTGTGCACTGGTTCTTATTTTTTGTTATCTATGGTTAATTTCAGCCATGTAGCCTACATCTGAGCATTCGCTGCTATTAATAAATTGCAATGTAATGTAAAAAAAATGTACTATTTTATATGAAAAAAAAAGATTTGTGGTTATGAATAGAGTTATATGTATGTCAATACATTGTGGTTTTTCACATTTTGCTCCACTTAGTAAAGTACTATCCATAGTTACTCCGTAGCAGGAGTAGGACTAGGTTAGTCCTGTACTTAGTCTCCTCTAGAGGGCAGCAGTAGTGATTTCAGGGTTTGTTGCCTAAATTACCTTTTTTCATACTATGAGTAATCAGAAAACTCTTCTGACCTGAGAAAATGTAACTAAATATATTTATTACAATTTTGTAATCTGAATACGTAATGGGAATACATGCATTACCTTACTTACCAACATTGTGTATGTTATAGTGATCTCAGACTGTTATGTAGATTGGGGGCTGCAGGTGTGTGACTCTCAGTTCATTGTGTTGGGGGTGGGGGCAGATCATTTTGTAATCTGATTTATTATGGAGAATTATTCTAGCTTCTGGTGTTGAAGGATAACTCCATGCAGGGACAGATGGGTGCCATGATTGGAGAAGTCAGACACAGGAGGAAGTAGAGATATATAGGTGCGCCGGGGTACCCCACGAGGTAGACTAGGACCAGACTGTGAGTGAGATTACAGCAGGGTGGTGCTAGGGCTGCTCTGTGCTGTCCAGAAATAAATCTGTTGCAGGAACCCCAATTTTCTCATTATTTGTTGTATTGTTTGCGCCAGTAGGAGGAGGTAATAGTGAGGAGAGGTGAAGAGACAGATTAATTATGCCTTCTAGAATGCATTTAAATAAAAAGGTAAGTTTTTATTTATATATAAATATAAGTTTCTTCAGTATGGCCAGTGTTATTGTTCATTCATATATCATTTGGTTTACAGGTTTCAAAATACATATGCGACATGAAAAGAGAACGCTTCAAAAGACATTTGGTATAAAACTCTTAACTCACCAGTATTTTCCAGCAACTGGTCTAATCTGAAAATCAGATCTGACTGAAATTGGATATCAAGCATTCTGAATCTGAACTTAAAGTTATTGCACATACATAACCAGGTGGAATACATTGGTTTACAGAAGTCTGCTCTGATAAATCTAGCTATATTTCAAAGCAGTGTAATAAAATATTCTGTCCAGCCCAAACTTGCAATTAGGACACCTGCAGCCCCATATTGTTTACTGAAGAGTTGAGCATTTAAAATATGGGTAGAGAGTGTCATTCTTTCAGACCTTATCACCACAGAGCTGAACAATGCGGAAGACATGAAACTGAGCAGTGAATATAAATTAAACAAATTTTGTGTTTGGCTGCAATTGTATAATTATTTGAATAGGGCAACCACTGTACCAACAGGCATTTGCTTCTGGGATGGACAATAATAGAAAACATAGGAATGAAAATTAAATATATATCTCATTAGAGAGCAAGATGAACTAGACACAAACCTTCCTTTAAGCTCACATGCACTTTCAAGAATTAGTTGGGTAAACTCCTACATATTACCACTCAAGGGAAGGGTAATGAACTAATAAATTAGTTTCAGAAAGCTTTAATTAGTAACAGAGTATGCCAAACTGAAGTCAAACCATTAATCAGCTCCCTCCTGCTTTTGATGACTGAAAGAGCGGGCTAATAAAAGACAAAAGGAAAACGGTTATAGATTTTTCTCACAAGTAATCAAGAGAAATGATGAAGTAGTTCATCATGCAAAATATAGAATTCTTCCTGCGAAAGCATTGACCTATCATATAGACACATACAAAATTTGGCAGAAAATCATTTAGCATACAGTCTTATATGGATTACTGCAAAGAACACAAGGCAAATTGACCATCACTCTTGTGGACATGTATGGCAATGCTTGTAACATGACGAATTCATGCAGGCCTGATGCCGAATGACTGTGCAAGGCATAATGCAATACATACTAAACTGTGCTATCGAGAAACGGAATCAATGTTAGCAAACTGAATTCTAGAATCACCTTGAGAGAACATCTGACCTTTTTCAAAAAGCTTAGTTTTTCTTTTTCTAACAGAATGCAGAGATCAGTGTATTCTTTTTATTTTGTTATTTATTTACATAATTTATAGAGAAATGCTTTGTCTTTTACCAATTCTTTGGGGTCCAGGGGCAAGGCTATGGGGGGACCTTTTGCTATGTCATGGGTGTACCTACAATGATACAAAGTAAACAGTAAACAATGTCAATTATTATCACTCTACAACTACCAAAAGTACTAGAATAAAATACATCCCATCCATTTCAGGAAACAATTATTCCCAGAGCCAGTTTAAAATGTAATACAAATTACATAGGAAATTACAAAGTCCAAAAAGAGGACAGTGGGCATTGGAAATGCACTTTAATAAAGGATAGTAGGAGTGGATAGTAGTAGTAGTACTTTAATAGTAGGATAGTTTCTGTACAAAAAACAAACCAGATAACAACAATCTAGACCTAGAAGTGGCATTCAGCACTTAAAATAACAAAACTATCAAATGCATTTATTTTCAATACAAAATATGTGTATTTGACAGTTACTTAATAATTTTCCACCCTACTACATAAAATACATGAAGAGTTTATACAAATCAAAATGTAGGCAATGTTGTTAGATATAACAACAAAATATAATTAGTATAACCATAGACATATACACCTATAAAGCTACTTTTACCCTAGACAGTTGAACCCAAGCACTTTCACAGTCATTTTCAGGGTTGAGATTTCCAAACTGGGAGGAAGCATTCACCTTGGGTTGAAGTGAATCATATATTGTAGCGCAACGCAAATGTGAATGCAAGCAGGATTCAGGGGTGATTACTGTATATAATGTTACATAAGGGTCCAGTGATTGAATGTTACACTCATAACATCTTGTTCAGACATTAATAATATGCATTTTTTTGCATGTAATTTTTTTTTTGAGGTCGTAACACTGTTGTTTAGACCTGCAGCCCCCACTGCCACCCCCACATTTTGGAGTGTCCTCTTTATTGAAAGTTCAGATATGGTAACCCTAGCTAGCTCTGGTTATCTCAGCTAATTATCAGTGGAGCAGTAACTTTAGCTAATGGGTTAAATGGGGCTTCTAAATGTACAGTGTTAATGCATTCCAGTAATTTTGGGGGGTTGTGTATCCATTATGTCCAATCAGGCATGTTCTTTATTTTTGCATATTGAGGGGACACTATTTTGTTTACTAATACCATTCGCACTGAACAAATGCTCTGGGATGTACTGAAAGAAAGGGTCCCACTCAACCAGTGTTCGATGCCTACCCTTACACTTTGTTTGGAACCAAGCAAAGACGTTTTAACAGTAACTGGTATAAGAAATACCAGTGGCTAGAATACAACAAAAACAGCGGAGCAATATTATTGAATATGTATGTAGAGCAGTACATTAAAGTACACTTATATTTAAAATAATTTTGGATACCCTATAGATGTAGTTAAAGCTGTTATATACTAACCATTTGTAACAATCGTAATTTGTTTTCCGACTGTGCCCCCCAAACCATTTAGCTGTATGATGTCCCTACTTAAAAATATGTTTAATATTACAAAAACTATTACTAAATATTTCCTGAAAGGAACAAAAAAAATGTTTTTTGTTGAAATTGTTTATTGAAAACTGCTCATATGGACAAACTGTAACATAGGCAAACATGATATGATACAAAACATTATTCCAGGTTATTCTGCCAAAACACCAGCATATCAGTTTGGCTATGCAATGGCTGGCACATTTTCATTTACCAATAGCACCCATTTTTTAAAAGCTGGATGAGAGCCACGGTACTTTCAGCTGATGGAACAGATCTATATTGTGATGCCTGATCCATATTACAATGACAGTATGTGACAAATCAGCGGTTAAGACATTATACACTTGAATCACTCACTCTCTCGTGTATATTTGACTCTGACCACAAGATGCTTTCATGTAAATGCATGCAACAGTCAGTCAGGAGCGACCATCCCCCTTTTATATTGTTTTTCATCAGTTTTGCGATTATCTAAAAAATGGCTCATGGTGTTGTCAGAATTGCACCAAAAATCTGAATACTCACATGTCTGGAATTCATAGCTGGTTTATTGTCATTGTAATGATGTAATGATGCATGCAGTTTTATAAAGGTATAAACAAACACTTTACTTTGAGGTATCATAATTAACCATAGACTTCCGGCATCTCATGCTTCATTCTTTTTTAATCTCCCTGTCAGGTATTATTAGCATAATCACCATTTGTCCATTCTGTGCTGACATGAAGACCCACTAGATTACTTCTGTAAGAACCTGCCAGCTAAAATTGACAGATCTAGTGACCTATATTATTGTATATTATTGAACTATATTAATTTGTGGGCCAATGGCTTAAGACAAATACTTCAAGCACTGAAAGTACAAACAAGCATAAAACAACCTTAATATACAATGACAAGCAGCTCTGCCATTTGAAACAGTAAGGGCAAATTCAGGTGCATTGAGCTCCACTGAGAACTACACAGAAAATATGATGAAAAATAAAAGGAAGCCACATCAGATATTGCATTTGTTCTAAAAGCTTTTGGAAAGAAAAATATGTGCTGACTGCAACTTTAACGGGCTTGAATTTCTGACAGCAGCCCACAGGAAATGAAGGACAGAATAAAGCCTACAGATTTTTTTCTAATAGAATGTGCCCTTTAAAATCCTTGTCTACTTTTTTCCCAGCGATATCAAACACTCATTATTTTCCCACTTCCCACTTAGAAGGACAGGTAAGCTCTGTGTTACCATGGCATCATCTGCTGCAGCCCACACATTTATTTCTCCACAGGGCCGAAAGAATCAGCAGATGGACAGTGCAGTCACTAAGCTTTTAGTCTGTATTTTCTCAGTTTTATTTAAAATATAGTAATTATTAATATTATTCATTGTATCTGTTTTCTCCACACACACACACACACACACACACACACACACACACACACACACGCACACATGCACACACACACACACACACACACATTACATTACATTAGGGGCCTGCATTTTATTCAACTTTTTTTTTTCAATTGTAATTCAGCTGCAATCCCCTAGATGTTCCTGTGGCCACTGATAGTAATCAAATTCACAGTTTAGAAAACACATTATGCTTTGACAAATTAGAAAAGTAGAAATGATTTATGCTGTCTAAATGTCAAATGAATAATTTCATTTGTTAAAAGAAACATCAAGAGACCTAAACATGGAGTCAAAGACATTGCAATTAAAAATAATTTCATTGAGGGAATGCACGCAATAATATCCACCTGGTATTTTGTGTAATGATGGATATCATTTATTTTGCACAACTTATCTTTGGACCACACTTAAAAGTCAAGATCAGACCAACATTTATCTTCAGAAAAGCACAGAACATGAAATACTTTGACTGTGACAGCTATTGAATGGCATCCTCCAGTAAAATACATAAGGGAAAGAAAGTGATGTATGCTGACATGATGTTAATTTCAATTTGAAAAAGGTATTTGTTTGTATTTATATTCCCCTGGAAACAAAATATAGGGTCACGAGAGGTGCCTTATCACCTTGTTTACATTTATTTGGTATTTTTGGTTTGGTCAGTGGAATCTGCGCAGCCGGCTGGCTGTATAAAGGCAGAGACGGATCGACACCTTATGTTCTGCAACGGACTCCAATTGCTCTGAACCGTGGACTCTTGATTTATTCTTTTTATTTGAATTTGTATGTACTGTAGCCTTGGTAAGGGGGATTAGTTTTAGGTTTTTAGTAGGCTTTAGTTTATAAAGTGTACTTATGGTTTTAGAGTTTATCACCCAGAACATTAAAGGTGATTTTAGCAGTTTATAGTTTTAGAATATTTAATCCCCAACCCCCCTCTTTTATTTGTATTAATTGACAGCAGACTTCGTGCCCAGCTAATCAGTCTGTTGTTGGATTGTACTTTAACAAGAAATATCTGCTTATATTGGGAGTGTCCGTGGTGCATCTGATGCCTGCCGAACCTGCACGGGGAAAAGGGTGATCGTGGGGTTCCCCTCCTCACTACAAATTAATTTGGGGTGGCGTGGCCTGATTTGGTCCAGTGTGCATCTTCACCCATGCCACTGTGACAATCCCAAAGTATTTGCATTTCTGAGCAATCTTAATACACTGCACAACTGGTTAAGATGTCTGACAGTGTATCTGTATTTACCGAATACCTCTGAACTGAAAATAATATTAGTTGATTCAGTTAATGTGCAATCTGTGTATTACTATTAGTATCGGCAGCACATGACATTGTAAAACGTTTAAATGTATTTGTTACATAATGTAAGTGGAATTGTCTCCAATAATGCCAGATACATGAACAAGCCATACAATACAATTATTCAAGGTTTACTGCCAAATCAATACATTTAACTTTAATGCCCACATAATAGCATCTTGCCAGCAATATCTGGGCAAAGAGCAGATTCCAAATACATCCCTTTTTACGCAGACTTTGTGGAAACGTTTAATGCACAGTTCACCAGACATTGTAGTGTTAAAGCACCTCCATAAATTGCTTAAAGATATCTCTCTCTCTCTCTCTCTCAATTGACTTTTTTTAATTAACCACAAAACTTATATGTAATTACTAAGTATAAGTATTTCTATGCGTGTCTGAGTATACTGTTGCATGTAGAAAATAGAGCTTGCAATGTGTTGCTTTCTCCGTGGACTTTGCCTATCTCGGTTATTCCCAATTGAAATCGAATAAGACACTTGATGGTTGAAAGTGTTCTCTTATTGGATTAATTTTTTTACAGGGAGACACCACCACTGACACTGTACTGCACATGTATGAGAGAGCTAGAGGGCAGGAAACCGTGGGAGACTGAGAATGAGAGCTGTAGATGGAGTGAGTGTGAAATGCTATTGGAAGTTTGAACTTTTTGAAATTTTAATTATCGTAAATACACCTGTTCAGAACTATTTATATATTTGGAGGAAGCCTTACTAATTACTTATTATTCAAATTACCTTTTTTAACTCTTAATTGAGAGCTCAGTTGGAACAAAAACCAGCAGGGCAGGTGGTACTCCAGGACAGGTTTGAGAACCACTGCCCTGGAGCCATGGCCGCAAGTGGTGAAGTTTTGAATTCTTTCTATAATTCATTTATTTTTGGAATGAATACAGAAATGTGCAGTAGCAAAAAACATGTTATCCAGACACCATTTTCATTCTCAAAACAACATTGTTTTGGGAATCCCTGTCAGTGGACAAACTTAGAAGGGTGAGTTTGTTTTATACCACCCTATAGTTTAGAGTTTGTTGCTGGGGATTTCAAGTCAGTTTGAGCAGGACAAATATTTTTTGAATAAGAGGAGTGTGAGACTATTGTGTGTTTTAGAAGGCATTAATTGAACCTAGGTATGATCATGTATGGTGAGCAAGAAAAAAGGGAATAGCTAGCCTATAGTCACTGTTCACGAACATATGGTAAAATAAATAGATAAACAATAATAAAGGGTACCTAGTTGGTTTGTCTTAATTAATTCCAAACTTATGGATAATACGTTAATGTAGAAAGCAGAATGATAAAGGGTGGCTGGGATCCAGAATAGAGTCTCAGTGCACAGATACATTGGTGGGGAAAGGAAATTGTAATTGTGACTAAGATACGATTTTATTGCAGAAAGTAATGGCATGGTTGAGGAAAGAGAGTGAAATTACATATGGTTGGAAAGAAATGTGCTGAAGACTTTGATGCTAGTCTCAGTGAAAATGATGTCATCAACTGGGATGATTTAGATCTGAAGGCATGGAAGTATGAAAAAGAACATTATGAGGGGCAGGGCAATGTGTCGCCTCCTTCATACAAGCCTCTGTATCCCAGCCTTAGTAAGTTTAGTGATCGACCTGTTAAAATGGCTCCAATAGAAACCAGGAATAAAACAGAAAAGGGGGATGCAGATGAATCGGACAGTAAGGTGATGACTAACATACATCGTCCATTTACACCAGGAGAATTACATACACTTCTAAAAGATTTAGCAAAATTTTAACCAGCCCATGGTAATGTGGACTTTTGGGAACAGTTAAAGGAAATTAAGGAAATACATTAAATGTACTTAAAAGATACATAAAAGGTACATATTCTAGTGAAAGCTAAAAGTGCTAAAAGCCCAAATTACATATGGGAAGGTTTTAATATAGCATTTAGAAATGGTTCATGGGCTGAGGGAGTATCAGAAGGGGATTTGATGATAATTACAATAAGTTTAGGACAGCAATAATAGATGCCCTGGGCTTTGGCAATGGATATCGGTGGGCAACTGAGGTCAGTGCAAAACAAAATAAGAGAAAGATGGCAGCAGTTGCAGTAGCTGTGGTAACCACAAACCCCATGTCACAGAATAAAATATGTTGAAACTGTGATAAAACAGGACATAGGACTCGTGAGTGTTGAAATTAACTGGTCTCAAGGGGCAGTGCCCCCCCTCAATGCATGCATTGCTCTCATAAAGGACATACAGTAGCACAGTTCTGGCAGAAGGGTGGAGGAGGAGAAGCCAATGGTTCGTGGAACCAGACTCCCCAATGCCCGTGGGGCTCTAATACCAGGAAATGATTAATTGCTCGAGATTATTAAAATACTCACTAAAATAAATAGGTAGCATCGGCTCAGAGTAGGTGGAGCCACCCTCATTGCTCAACTGAGCACACCCCAGCTTCTTGAATTGGACAACTGTCTTATTTGGGTGTGCCCTAACAATGAGGGCACTATTCTAGGAATAGATATAATCTGCAAGGCTGGGGAAATAAGTAAACAGAAACAATAATCATGACAATCCACAGGTACTGTACACATTTACAGTCAGTGCTTCAGTCTGTTATGCAACACCTCTCATCCATCAATGGCCAGATACTCCATTTGGTATTGTTTGTTCCCAATTTCCCAAAGTTTGGACCACTCATAAATAAAATTGTGATCTGGCTTCCATTCCACCCATTCAGGTTACAGGCCTCTCAAACCAAGCTCATAAACCATATGGAATTAAACCTGAGGCCTTAACAGCAGTTAAAGGCATAATACAAAAGCTTCAAGGAAGTGATATAGTACGACCAACATCGTCAACTATTAATACCCCTATCTGGCATGTACATAAATCTGATGGTTCCTGGCATCTCACCATCGATCTTTATAACATTACACCACACCTTCATCCTATTGTAGCTAGCCCTAACACTACACTCAATGGGTTACAGTCTAATCATGTTGTTTTCACTGTATTAGACATTAGTAATGGGTTTTGGAGCTTACCTCTGCACCCAGATTCACAAGACAAATTTGCATTCACTGTGGAGGATAAACAAATACATATGGAATTGACTTCCACAGGGATTTCACAAAAGCCCTGCAATTTTTCACAAACGTTATGTTTGAGGCATTAGATAATATAGATCTAAGCCCTTATGATAGTTCTGTTCTACAGCATGTAGATGACATTATTCCTCTTTGACCTGGTTTACGCCCATGCTGGTCTGGTCCTCATACCATTCTCCTTGCCACTGATACCAGTGTCTGCGTTGATGGACAGGAGGGTGGCCTGAGGTGACAATGAACTCAGGTCAAACCATACCACAGTAACAAAGAAGATATTCCAGCCACAACAGGAGAGTGACAACATCATAATGCATACATTACTTAATAAATCCAAAGTGAATGTACTAACATGAGAATTAGTGTTTCTTTTGTTACAGGTTCTGGGCCCACAAAGAGGGAGCAGAAGAAGACCATAAATAACCACTGAAATTGAATAAAGGGAATAAGCAATTTTTGGACCCCACTTGTCTGTTTTGTGTTATGTGTTGTTTGTTTTGTTTTTATGATGGGACTCACCTACAGTTAACATTACAAATACTATTTGCCTGAAGGTAGATTTGCCACAGGGCTTAACGATTGATAAAAGAGACATGGGAGATTACACCAGCCATTGTATCCTCCCTAACAAAAGCAAATAGGTACACTATCCAAATAGTTACCACCAGGTCAGACTGGAGCATGGGATGGAGGATCAGTACTGCCAAATACAAATACACTGACAACACCCAGAATCACATTTAGGATGCACTGACATTCACTGTTTTAATTTGTCCACTTTGAGGACCCGGCCTCATGCCCAACACTGCACTAAGCACCCACTAGTGAAATCCTTCACATAGGATCCAATAAAATATTGAATATATGACCCTGTCATGGTTACACTCCAGGTAGAATATGCCCTGACCGCTGTAACTTCATCACACTCAACTACAGTTAGGTCCATAAATATTTGGACAGTGACACAATTGTCATAATTTTAGTTCTGTACGCCACCACAATGGATTTGAAAGGAAACACTGCTTTAAGTGTAGACTTGCATCTTTAATTTGAGGTTAGTTACATCCTAATTGGTTGAACGGTGTAGGAATTACACCTATTTTTATATGTGGTCCCCCCAATTTTAGGGGCTCAAAAGTATTTGGACAATTGGCTGCTTAGCTCTCTCAGCTGTTCCATAATAGGTCTAGATTTGATTTCAAGTGTGACATTTGCATTGGAACCTGTTGATGTTAACCCTCAATATGAAGTCCAAAGAGCTGCCACTGCAAGTGAACCAAGCCTTCATTAGGCTGAGAAATAAAAACAAACCAATCAGAGAGATGGCAAAAATCTAAATAATTGTGGCCAAATCAACTATTTGGTACATTCTTAAAAAGAACGAATGC
Source organism: Amia ocellicauda (assembly GCF_036373705.1). NCBI lineage: Eukaryota > Metazoa > Chordata > Actinopteri > Amiiformes > Amiidae > Amia > Amia ocellicauda. Next base: position 22,325,963 of record NC_089856.1, on the reverse strand, counting down.
ACTGGTGAGCTCAGGAACACCAAAAGGCCTGGAAGACCATGGAAAACAAGTGTGGTGGATGACAGAAGAATTATTTCCCTGGTGAAGAAAACCCCCTTCACAACAGTTGGCCAGATCAAGAACACCCTCCAGGAGGTAGGCATATCAAGTCAACAATCAGTAGACAACTTCACCAGAGTAAATACAGAGGGTTTACTACAAGATGTAAACCACTGGTAAGCCCCAAAAACAGGAAGACCAGATTAGAGTTTGCAAAAAAACATCTTAAATAACCCTCTACAGTTCTGGAACAACATCCTATGGATAGATGAGACAATTGTCAACTTGTACCAGAATGATGGGAAGAGTATGGAGAAGGGAAGGAACTGCTCATGATCTGAAACATACCACCTCATCTGTGAAGCATGTTATGGCATGGGCATGTATGGCTGTCAAGGGAACTGGTTCCCTTGCATTGATGATGTGACTGCTGAGAAATGCAGCAGGATGAATTCTGAGGTGTTTAGGGCTATATTATCTGCTCAGATTCAGCCAAATGCAACAAAACTCA